>NC_041391.1:202406346-202410816 GCF_002162155.2 Triticum dicoccoides | reverse complement strand
GGGAGGGTTGCCGACCAACATTATGTTTCAACTACATTGATACGTATACTGAAAACCCACTCAAAACAATGTTAGTCATCTAATCACCATTGGCATTAACACCAAAACCCTCATTAGGGTGGTTATCCTTTCAATCTCCCAATTTTTGGTGGTTGATGACAATATGATTAGACCAATTTCATAAAATATTATAATAAGCTTATTAATGGTTCTAGAGGTTTAGATTGAGCTCCCCTTACATTTGTGCGCACATAAGAGAATTCTTTGCATTTGAATACAAAGTGCACAAAGTAGGATCAAGGCTTTCCCTAAATCCATAGAAATAGGAGGGTGCAAAAGTGAAAATAGATGCACAAGGTGAGTTCCACTTTTGCAACAAACTTATGACATAAGAGATGACTTCAAAATAATTCATGCATATAACATAGTCATCTCAAAATGACAGCAAGTGTGTGTGTGCGCGCGCGCTTGCGCGTGCGAGGGGGGTGACATGGCATGGCATGGCATGGCATGGCATAGCAAGACAAGAACATGAGATGAGAGAAACTATGATTATGGAAATAACAAGATAAGCATCAAGCATAGCCACAAGTCACAACATATAATATGCTCTCATACATAACATAAAGGTAGCCCCACACACAAATAAAGTATTACGTATGTCCTACGAAGTATTAAACATCAGCAAGCTCAAAAAGATCCAACGAGAAGTGAGAGCTTGTCAAATAACCATATATAGCTCGAAGCACAATCTAAATAGAGCAATTGTAACATCCCAAAATTCAAATTGTTTGGAATGATAACTATTTAAAATAGGATTAATTAAAATTTTCTTGTGTTGCTTGCTTAGCTAGATTTAACTACCATTTGAAACTTTTGGGGTTTAAATGAGCTTTAAATTGAGAGGGAAAAAATTATTTTCCCAAATATCCAATTATGGATTTGATTGGATTTTTATTTATTTGGAGTTCAAAAACATTTTTGGGAATTACTTAGAACCCTATGGCCCAAAATAGTGTTTATAAAAATATTTATGTATTTTTATTAATATTTTGGCTGGACATAAATTTCACTAAGCTCCAAAGATTATATTGGGCTTATTTTGATTTTTGTGGAATTTCCCAATTCGAAATGGATTGATATATAAATTTAGTTGGAATTTCAAATAGGAAATAAAATAAGGAAACCTAACCCTAAAGCCTAATGGGATGCAACACATTCCTATCTAGCGCACTCGAAACAGTGTTAGTTTCTAATCATCATTGTCATTAACACCAAAATCCCCTCATCGTAGACAGCCTTTCAGATTTCATTTCCTACTCCAATATAAAACTTTGTTTTCAATGTAATGATGCCATCAATAAGAGAAAACTTAGTATCATCAGTAACATCTTGAGCTAATTTCTGTAAAATCTTGGAGTTGTCAAGATCTCCCATGTAACTTTTTTAATGTCAGTGAGCCGGTCTGGTTGAACCACTGTAACTTGTGCAGAAAATGATGCAGTCTAATCTTTTCTTGACAGTGCATCAGCAACAGGATTTCATTTTCCTTTTGTGTATTCAATGGAATAGTCATATATACTCCAATAACTTCAACAATCAACAGTGCCTTATGATGCATGTCATATGTCAATTTATGCGTAGTCATGAATTGAGAGATTGTTGATGTGTTTTGATAATCAGGGGATTTCCCAGAAGATAGTGTCTCCATTTCTTAATAGACTCTAAACTTGCCATGGCCTCTTTTTCATAAACCGACTTCCCAGAGACTGTGGACTAATAGCTTTGCTAAACAATGCTAATGACATGCCTCCCTCCATGAGCATTGCTCCCAAACCTGTTCCACGAGCATCAACCTCAACTGTAAAAGGCTTACTAAAATTTGGGAGTGCTAGTACTAGGCATGAAGTTCTTATATGTTTCAGTTGGTGGAAAGATTGCTCGTGCATCTCTCCCCACTGAAATTAATCTTTTTTAGAAGCATCATGAAGTGGTCTGCATATTTTTCCCATAATATTTAACAAATCTTCTACAATAACAGCAAGTCCCAAAAATCCTCTCAGTTTGGTAATGTTATCAGGAGAGGGCCAGTTTACTATGTCTCCCACTTTGCTTGAATCTGTAGGCTGTAGCAACCCCGTGAGTAGACAAAATGTATCCCATATAATTAACTTCAGATGTAGCAAATGAATACTTCCTTTTTTAACTGGCAAATTGTTCATTCTGAGCATGTCCAGTGTGGTTTGTAGATGCTGCAAACATGCTCCTCTAGTGTTTTTGCTATATGCCGATACATCATAAAAAAATACCAGAATGAATTTTCTAATATAAGGCGCAACACTTGATCGTTTGATCGGACGATGGCGGCGTCTTGGCGTCGTTTTTCCTCTTGGGGGCTTCGTCTCGGAGCTCGGCATCGGCAAGCGGGACCTGTGGTTGGCAGCGGTTGAGGTGTCCTAGCTTCTGTGGCAACGATGACGGCGGTGAGCAATGTTGGAGGCGTGGCCTTGGTCGTGGTAGTCGGCTCTTCTTCTCCGGCGTGTCCGTGGGAGTGCCTCGACTGTCTGTTGCTGTGAAGTCAAGCCGCGGTGGGGGGCCGGTGGTATACGATGACGCGGGACAGATGGTTCGTTCGGTGATCCTTTGTGACGCCATCCGTGCCTAGTTTTCCTTAGTAGTTCATCGTCGGAGTCGGAGCTACGATGTCTAGTATGGATTGTATGGAGTGTTGTGCTGCAGCTTTTAGGCTGGGTTTTTTCTTTTTGCTTTGGATCTTCGGATCCTCCGGTCCTAGGACCTTCATCACCTTGTTGTTTTCCGTTGCTTCCTGCTACTATCAATGAATGCCAGTGATGCTGAATCTTTCAAAAAAAAAAAGGCGCAACACACTGTTCATTAAATTTTGAGAAGTAGCATGGGCATTAGTAAGGCCCAAGGGCATAACATAACAGTACATCCATAGTGCCCCAAGTGCGTTCGGAATGTTGTCTTGGGAATATCAGGTGTTGGCATTCTGATTTGATGGAAACCTGACCTAAGATCCAAGTTTGTGAAAATTGTTGCTCTGTTTAACTCATATAGTAAGTCTTTAATGACTAGCACTGGGAATTTATTTTTGAAAGCCAAGAAATTTAATTGCTTGTAGTCAATACACAATCTCCAACCCCCATCTTTTTTCCTGGCCATAACAGCTGGTGAAGAAAATGGGCGCTTAGTTATAGTAATACATATGTTAAGATATACATCAACGAACATACAGCTGGTGAAGTGGTCTTATAAAATGAGTGAACATACAGCTTAGTCCATAGTGAAATCTCTACAAAGACTTATATAGGAACGGAGGGAGTATTAGAGTGTAGTTCACTCATTTTGCTCCGTTTGTAGTAAAGACTTATACAGTATTTAGGAACGGAGGGAGTATATCTGTATACGCATGCGAAGATATACAGAAGCAAACAGGTGTGTCACGTCACGTCGATAAATATATCTGTATACATATGCGAAGATATACAGAAGCTATATTATCTATATACAAGGCCAAAACATTCCAAAAGAATACCTTGCGGCGTGCGAGATAGGGGATAAATTTGGAATGCCAATCAAGGAATCTGGTGCCGTTTAGGCTAACAAGATGGAGTAGATGATTTGAAATCCGGCTTGGTTTCAGCCCGAGACAAGTTAGGATGCATACAAGGACTACCTGGTGCGAAAACCCAACTCGTGATTGGGTTAAGGAGTTCTAGCCGCTACACAATTTTGTGATGCAACATCAACGAAACACATGACATTGATTACATCAGTCATCACTCCGATAGCAGCAACAGCTTCAGGTAGGCTCTAAATAGAATATGCTACATATAAATTTAGCAAATAAAGCTACCCATGCTAGTAGAAGTAGAACCCTGTCCAACAGAACTCTGCCCAGCCTTCACAGAGCACATTCCAACAACCAAAACCATTGCCCAGAATGGATACTGCAGGCAGAACACTTGCGCTTCTTGTAAAAACTTGGGCGCCGAAGTATGCAGGCATGTTTGAGTTCAGAGGCAGGAAAAAGGATCATCAGAAGACAAATCTGATCCCGCTTCGATGCTCCAAGAACTTCCGATAGGATTGCTGCTGACCTCGAATCGCACTTTGCAGTTTGTGTTGGCCCAATTAGCACAACTAAGATCCCCCAGTTTGGCAACCACCTCTCAGTGTAAGTTAGGTCTAGTTTAATTTGGATGATCAACCTCTCCAGCTTCGGTGCATTCTCCACGACGAACATGATGAAATCAAACTCACTATCATTCCCTTGTAGCTCACAGAAAGACAGAGTCTTGAGATGCGACTGGACACACTCAATAGGACTTGTCTCCTGCCAGAACTTGAGACGACGGTTGCTGGTGTTTTCTTCAAGAAAAGACTGCAATTTGGGTGAGCAAATAGTTCAGCTGCATGTGTCAATGTACTGATGATGCTCTACAG
>NC_041391.1:202307445-202406182 GCF_002162155.2 Triticum dicoccoides | reverse complement strand
AGCGTCTCCAAGTTAGGAAAGCATCTGAGGAAGCTGGGAAGCATCTTGACTTGAGTGTGATCTCCAAAATACACTTGCAAAGCCAACATCTGGAGGCTTGACACAGTTGTACGTGCACTCGCCTTTGTTCCAGCCTTCAATGCATCGAAAGAGCATAAATTGATCACACACGATTGACATTTAATCTTCTAACATTTGGTAAAGGTTATTTGCTCGGTGACCTTACCAGCTTACATGTGCTAATTATGCGGTGATCGACTGGGTACTTGCGTCTATTTAGAATAACAGATTAATATAGTGTTTAAGGTGCACCGGACATATTTGAGACCTAACATTAGGACTCAATAAAGCTGCATGTATTATTAATTTCTGAAAGATGCATTACTGGTATTGCGATATCAAATACAAACACAGAATGACAGAAATGATTGGGTTTTGGATTCTAATACTGGGAACCAAAAACATTAAAATATAGTTCATCAAAACAAATATCTCTAAATAGTTCAAAAATATTTAAAGAAACATGATTCAAAGCAATAGAAGAAAAAAGTAATGTTAGGATATTGTGGTCACAACATGCTTTTCCGACACCCTATATATTCAAAGCCAGTGCTACAAAAAGAAGGTATCAATGTGATAAAGCACGAGCAGATTGCTGTTTTCTGCACTTTCAATGCTTCATGAGAATAGGTAAAGAGGTAGTGGTATAAAAGCCTAGACCTACGAGGAACTAGGCAACCTTCCATTGATGGAAGAAATAAGCATCCAAATGGTAAAGAGATATATGTCATGTACTCCCTCCATAAAGAAATATAAGAGCGTTTAGATCACTAAAGTCTAAACGCTCTTATATTTCTTCATCGAGGGAGTACAATTTAGCAAGTTTTTTTAAATCTTGTAAAAGATAAGAGAAATCACCCGGCCATTAAGGAAATCATTAGTGAATCCTTAACACATAGAAAAAGATAACTAATCCTTATAAAAACCCTATCTTTCTAAAAAGTGATATAACATGCTATAGATAGAATGGCCACATGGTGAAATTTTACCCTTAATCAATTAACGGCTAAGAATGTATAATCATCTCTTACCTCCTAAGAGACAAGTAGAGTACCTTAAAAGGGTTCTTGTATACTAACAGAATTGAAACTATCCTTTGATTCTATTGTTTGGATGTATACTAAAAGTAAAAACACATTAGTTTGGTCTAAGAGTACGAAAAGCAGGACCACCTCATGAAAGAAACGGATAACTGGAGATCAATTAATCATGCAAAATTTTAACCAGAAGGGGTGCAAAAGGTTCGAAACTTGAGGCAAATTACTATAAGCAAGCAATTATGTAATTGTAAATGAGGATCAAGGAGCTATGACTTGTAACTGCAAATGAGCAATAAACAGATGGGAAATTGGAAATGATATATGGCCGAGAACTCATATGTTACACTGTTCAAAGTTTCAGCCATCAATCCATATCACCGTAAGCCAAATGTATGATTACCAGTGTTCTAAATCCTAGACAAGCAGTCATACATACTCACTGTGTAATCCATCCAGTAATCGATTGACTGAGTAATTACCCAATATTTCGGTTTACCATGGCAATTGCTCGTTTTTGCTAATCTTACTCGGTGTCGGTACATAGTATGACTGTATAACTACTGCTGAATAAACTGGATTCTAGAACATTGTTCGCTTTTAGCATTTGACTCATCTATTGCTTCGTGCAGATACCTTGTTCATGAAAAGAAATGCAATCTGAGATATGAGTGGACATGCCGTTGCGCGTACCTTGATGATGGTGCTGCCGATCTGCAGAATGTGCACTCCTGGCTCCAGATATCCCAGCACACGCAGCTTAGGGGCATGGCCGATCTTGACTGTCGTGCTCATTGCGCCTACGCGGCCCCGCTCGCTCCAATTTCTCCAGAGGAAGAGACGCTCCAGGCTTGGGGCGTTCACCACGGCGACCTCCTCCAGGATGGACAAGCAGAACTGCGCGCACCGTAGGCTCTGGTTGGAGATACGAGCGTGCAATGAGGCCAGGCTTCCATGGAACGCGAGGATCTCCAGCACGGGGCTCACGGCGAGCAAGAACTCCAGGTCTTTGTCCTTCATGACGACGCAGCCTAGCACAAGCTCCCGAAGGTTGGGGAAGCCGGCGCCGCGTGGGAGGGCGGTGGTGTCCGGGAACACCCAGGCGCCAAGGCAGAGCCGGGAGAGGGAGGCGCAGCTGAAGAGCGAGGATGGGAGGGGCAGGCCGGGAAGGGGCCAGGGGCGATTGACGAAGACGAGCTCGTCGACGCCCTTGGTGGCGAGGATCTGGAACCAGCGGGCGAGCACGCGGCGGTCTGTGGCGTCCATGAAGCTGCAGGTGAGGCTGACGAAGGGGAATGGCCCAGGATGTGCCTTGAGGGCGGCGGAGACGGCGTCGGTGACGGCACGCGAGACGGCACCGGCGCGGGCGGGCCGGCACTCCGCGTCGCCCCTGGAGAGGAGGTGGGTGTCGACGAGGACGAGCGGCTCAGAGCGCCAGAGGCCGCGCCAGCGCGAGGAGAGCACGGTGGTGCGCGCGCCGTCCTTGGCGGGGAGGCGAGAGAGGACGCGACGGAGGATATCGTCGGGTAGGCGGCTCAGGCGGTCGGCGGTTTCGGCGGCGGCGGCGGCCGTGGCGTCGCATCGCAGGCGGGCGATTGTGGAGACGGGCGGCTTGGGGAGGAAGGAGTAGAGGAATGTGAGCATCGTCTGCGAGTGGAGGTTCAGCGTCTCCGGAGCCAGCCCGTGCAGCATCCTCGGAGGTACCGTCGTGTCCTCCCCGACGGGGTCGGTGGTGGGGCAGATTGGCCCGGACATGGCGATCGTGGCCGCGGCGGCGGCGGCGGAGGAGGAGGGTTTTGGGGGAGGGCGACGCGAGCAAGGTGGGGGCTGGTGTGTCAGGCCAAAAATGCTACACGCACAAGGAGATTGCTATAGATTGATTTTTACGGGGAGACGTGGCCTCCTCCCAAACACAAAGGTCCCTTTCCGGAATTTGACTATGGCCCCTCTCCCATCCTCTTTCCAACTAGATTTTGTCAAGTTCGACTAAGACTAGCCACAGTAAGAGTAACTTTAGCAGTAACATCGAGTGCAACTCAGCAAATTTGTTTACGTGGCAGTGAGTTAATGTGGAGAGAGATAGTTATAGTAACTTAGCTAGTTACTGTGAACAAGCTCGAGAGAGCTTTCTTATGGTCTGGTTCGGACAAGACGACGGGGGCAAAATGCAAGGTGAATTGGGAGATTGTTTGCCGGCCTCTTGAGTATGGGGGGCTTGGGGTTCTCAACACCAACAAGTTTACTCGGGCTCTCAGGTTGCGGTGGCTGTGGTATGAATGGAAGGATGCCACCAAGATGTGGGTGGGGATGGGAAACCCATGCGACGAGGAGGACCTCAAATTTTTCTATGCTTCCACCACCATCATCGTTGGTAACGGCGCGAAGACCCCCTTCTGGGACTCTCCTTGGCTCCTTGGACGCAAGCCTAAGGACATTGCTCCGCTCATCTATGAGGCCTCCAAGAGAAAAAATTGGAAGGTGCGGGAGGCGCTCAAGCACAATGCGTGGATACTCAAGATCAAACCCTCCACCGTTGTTTCTGTTGAGCACGTCACACAGTTCTTCACTCTTTGGATGCTCCTCCTTGAGGTCCATCTCGACGATCTCACCGAGGACGACATCCTTTGGAAACATACGGCAAGTGGGCAATACTCGGCGGCCTCTGCATACAAGGCGCAATACCTAGGGATGGTCCTCTCACCCATGGATAAGATGGTTTGGAAGGCTTGGGCACCTTCAAAAATCAAATTCTTTGCTTGGTTGGCGCTCCAAGATAGAATTTGGACCGCCGATAGGTTGGCAAAGCGTGGGTGGCCAAATTGTGATCTTTGCCCTTTTTGCAAGAGGGTGCAAAAATGCGGACCTCACCTCTTCTACAAATGCCGCTATACTCGAAGGCTTTGGTCATTGGTCATCGAGAAATTCCTCATTCTCGGGCTAGACACTTCCGCTTGGCCCTTCTTTGACTCAGTTAAAGATTGGTGGGCGAGTACTTGCGCCGACGGCACGCCAAACCGACAAGCCAAGGCATCCCTCACCATGCTCGTGTCATGGACAATTTGGAACGAGCGTAATGCAAGAGTTTTCAAACATAAGAGTGCTCCACCGACAATCTTGCTCTCCTCCATCTCTACTGAGGCCAACCTTTGGATCGTCGCCGGTGCAAAAAAGCTAGGGTCTTTAATTTTGCGATAATAATCCGCATGCCGTGTAATTGGGTGACTTGTAACAAACTCTTTTCTCTCTTATTTAATGGATGAGGCAAAGCTTTTGCCTCCGTTTCAAAAAAAATGCAATATGAGTCTATAACCTAATAAATGAAGCTTTGCATGTTACCATACTTATGTTACTACCCACTGTGAAGTTAGTAACATAGTCTAGGGATATGTGTATGTTACTAGTGTATGTTACTACCCATTGTGGCTAGTCTAACAATATCCAACCATTGTAGCGGGATGATAGTGTAATAAACAATTAGAAAGAGATGTGCACATGGTGAGAGAAAAATTGAGAGACTTTGGCCACCACCGTACGTGCTCCCTCATCACCGGCGCCTTCTGCTGCTGGCGGGGTGACAAGCACGGCTGCTGCCCTTCCTCCAGGCGCGTGGCCGATGGATGCTACCAAATGGCTAAGCTGAGCTAGGAGGCGCTTGCACTCCCGTCGTCCGCCTCTCCGGCGCCGGTGGCCACAGAACACGTCGTGGTCCGCGTGAACACGACGTCCACCTTCCTGTCGTGCGCTGCTCCTAGCCATGGCAGCCACTTCCCGCTGAGTGCTCCGCCGCGCCACCATCAGGGTTTAGCTCACGAGCTGCTTACAGCTTTGTCTCCTCGCCGGCCGGCCTCGAACGTCCGCTGAGACAAAACTGCAAGCTCTCACTCAGTTCAAGCCACACAACTTTCTTACTGCCAATCTCTATAGTCATGCGGCCTACCCTGCTGATGGTGCCTCAGGGGGCATTCTTGTTGCCTGGGACTCAACCATGATGACTGGCCAGCCAGTCTCAATACACAAGTATCATGTTACTGTCAGCTTTTCCTCCACAACTACCAAGGATGCTTTTGTGCTCACATCAGTGTATGCCCCCTGTCTGAATCGGGAGAGACCTCTTTTCTTTGAAGCTATGAATAATATTACCGTGCCAGCTGAGACCCCGTGGATGGTCGCGGGTGATTTCAACATGTACCGCTTTGCTTCTGAAAAATCCAGAGGTGCTATCAACTGGAGTGTCATGGAAACTTTCAATGCCTGGGTCAGGGATAACGGCCTGGATGATATTCAGCTGGATAACAGAATTTTCACCTGGTCCAACAAACGAGACACCCCTACGCTGGTTCGGTTGGATCGGGTGTTGGTCAATGCTTTTTGGAACCTGGGTTTCTTGCATACCACTGTCGCCGTCATGCCGGCCACTACTTCTGACCACACACCTGTTCTGGTTCAGTTTGATACTAGCGCCAGGAGAAGCATCTTATTCAAGATGGAAAACCACTGGCTTGCTATGGAAGAAACTAGGAGCATCATATCTGACAGCTGGACTAGGGGCCACAGAACCATGCTTTCTCCAGCTTCTGTCATCAGTTTCAAGATGAGGAGAGTCAGAACTGCCATTCACGCTTGGAGCCGGAAGAAATCTAGCCTAAGAGTTTACATAGATAACAACAAGCATGTGGTGAATTTCCTGAATGCTGTTGAGGAAAGGCACCCCCTCTCAACTCTTGAAGTTGTGCTTCGGGAGATCGCCTCTGCCAAGGCCGAGCAGTTAGTTTTATGGCAAGCTGCTCTTTGGCATCGCCGCGCCAAGATTCGTTGGTGCGTCTCTGGAGATGAAAGCTACCAGTTATTTCACGCTGCTGCTAACTGCCAGGCCCGTATAAATAAAGTTAGGGTCCTTATTCAAGATGGCGTTGAGATCTACCAAAACAACCTCAAGTTGTCCATGGCTACCAGCTAATTCAAAAGCCTGCTAGGTCAGCCAGCGGTGTCTTTGCCTACAGTTCAACTCAGCTCCTTATATGCGCCAACGGACCTGACCGAGCTCGTGGATGTTTTTACTTGGGCTGAGATTGTGGCTGCCATCAATGGGGCCCCAAATAACAGGAGCCCTGGCCCGGACGGTTTCACCAATGAGTTCTACAAGGCCTTTAAGCACCTGATCAAGGACAATATCCTAAAGTTCTTCTCTGCTTTCCATGCAAACAATGTTTCGCTCGAAGGTATTAATATGGCCTATATCACTTTGCTGCCTAAGAAAGATACCCCGCTTGCCCTGGGCGAGTACAGACCTATCTCCTTGGTTCACAACTTGCCAAAATTGGCCTCCAAGGTTTTAACAAACAGGCTTGAACGCCATATACCAGATTTGGTGCACCCCCTGCAATCCGGTTTTTTGAAAGGTCGTTCGATCATTGAAAACTTTGCCCTAGCCACTGAGATGGTTCAAACTGCTCACAAAAGAAAGCTGCCAGTTATCGCCTTAAAGTTGGACTTTCAAAAGGCCTTCGACAGTGTGAGTTGGAGCTGCCTTTTGCAGATTCTTCAAGCTCAAGGCTTCCCGCAGAGGTGGATACAATGGATTTCCTCCCTTCTATCCACTGGCAAGTCACGTGTTTTAATGAATGGAGAGCTTGGTGATGTTTTTTCTGCCAAGAAGGGCTTCCATCAAGGGTATTCTCTCTCTCCCTACCTATTCATCTTGATTGCGGATGTGCTCCAACGCCTATGCTGCATGCATTTCCAGGACGACAACTTGCTGCACCCCCTTGGTTCAGATGCTCTGTTTCCTGTCTTGCAATATGCGGATGATACTCTGCTCATTTTCCAGGGAACTTTGCAGAAAGCTCAAGTTATCAAAAACATACTTTCCGCCTTCTCAGATTTCTCTGGCCTGCAGATAAATTTTAACAAAAGCACTTTGGTCCCAGTTTCAGTTGAAACTGATACTGCTATGGAGATTGCTCACCTTCTCGGCTGCCCAGTCTCCTCCTTCCCGTGCACATACCTCGGTCTGCCTTTGTCTCTGAATAAGGTTACACATGGCATGCTCCTACCAGTGATCCATAAAGTGGACAAGAGGCTGTCGGGGTGGCTAGCTACTTTTCTTTCATGGGGAGGCAGGCTAACGCTGATCAACTTGATGCTTACCGGCATTCCAAGTTATTTCATGACTTGCTTTCCTTGGCCAAAAGAGTCCATCAATAAACTGGAGGGCTTGCTGCGTGCCTTCTTCTGGCAAGGGAAGAGCACAACCTCGGGCGGCCACTGTCTTGTGGCTTGGGACAGAGTTATCCAGCCACGATGTGCGGGTGGCCTGGGAGTTAGGGATCTCTCTTCTCACAACCAAGCTATGATGTGTAAGTTTGTGGCCAAAGTTCTTTAGTCCTTAGACATACCCTGTTATCAATGGCTGGCCTTACAATACTGTAGAAATAACTTACCCAGTGGCAATAGCTCGCATGACACTGCTTTCTGGAAAGGTCTAAAAGTTTACATTCCGCTGGTTTTGTCCTCCTCTCGATGCTTGCTTGGCTCCGGGGCTCTCGTCTCCTTCTGGCAGGATCAATGGCTTGAGGTTGGAAGGTTGATGTTTGCACTGCCAGTGCTGTACTCTTTTGCCAAGGACAAGCTATGTTCTATCCACTCGCAGATAACTCAGAATGGTTGGGATATACAACTGCACCCAAATCTCTCGCACACAGCGACACAGGAGCTGCAGGTCCTTCTTGACCTCATCGCAGATGTAACTCCGACAGTCGCCAATGCTGATCGCCGGGTCTCTTCTCTCATGGGGAAAGAACTTGCTACAGATTATTTCTACAAGATGCTCACCTTCCGGGGTATACAGTGTGTTTTTGCGCAGTGGATTTGGGATAAGGTTATTCCTAACAAGCACAAGGTTTTTCTCTGGCTGGCTTTCTATGGGCGCTTAAACACGAGGGACAACATGTTCAAAAAAGGCTGGTCTGCGCTTGTCTCCAATGCTGATTGTGATATCTGTCCTGCTGTGGAGTCCATTGAACATGTAGTGCTACGATGTCGATCTGCCGAACATCTCTGGGGCAAGCTGCATCTGAATTCGTTGGCCTGTGCTTCACCTGATCTTCTATCTTTCTTCGAACGCACTTCCCTGCAGCCTTCTCTCAAGAAGAAATGGAATGTCCCCCTTGCTGCATGCGTCATCACTCTTTGGCATGCTCGGAACGACCGTGTCTTCAATGGTACCTCTTGGTCTGACCAATACACAAGGTTCTATGCTGCGGATTTGCTTCGCCTTTGGCTGCACAGAGTTAGGCGGCAACAGGATAAAGACAAGTTGAGGACTTGGGCACTTTATTTGTCCAACTAATCATGATGTAATTCCTGATGTCCTTCTCTTCTTTTCTTTTCTTTTCCCCTCTCTATCTTTTTGCACCTTGGTGCGTCTCTCTTGTTTCTGTTTGGACTACTTTGTCCCCCAGGTTGTGGCCTTTTTGAAATATATAAGTAGAGCGATCTCTACCTTTTCTTTCAAAAAAAATAAAAAAAGAGAAAATAAAAATAAGAAATGTTTTGCAGCAGAAGATGGCTTGGATTTAATGTGTAACTCTGAATGAAATCAACTTACTTAGTACGGTCAGTTCTCTGATCAAATTTGTAGAAGATCTTACCTTTGATCATCTCAATTAAAAGAAAACAATACATCTGATGTGCTGCTAATAAAAAAAGTAACTATTAATACTGCAATACAAATTACATGTCTGCACCTTGAGTGAACTCCCAACACTAATCTTTCTCGGGTATGAGACTTTGCTGAATTTACATATTGCTATATGTATGTATAGCATCTAGATCGTAAAATAGACGCCGTGGCAGTTTATGCTAGAAACAGTACAAAGGAAGCATGACATTTAAGAACCATACTTGAAGATTGTTTCTCCCCTTTACAACAACTGAATGTGATGCGGTTGAATCAACAGATATTGTGAGGAGTAGGTGGAGCGTGCAGGCGAAGGCCAACCAGGTACCATAGCGGCGGTGACGCCATGCAATGACCTGCTCGTGTAGCGAATCGAAATCAGACTGACATTAAGAGATGTGAGATGCGCGCATGCCTGGCCCTGCTGGGCTGCATGACACTACGGGAGAAGGCGGGTCAGATGGCCTGATCGTGGTGGCTTCATGGTGTTGCCTGCGACAACATCCTCAGCGGCAGTACGCTCAGCAATCATGGCACCCCCGTCCTATTTGGTCGGCATGATCGATGACATGTAGCGCTTCACCCTTTCGTTCCACCCTTTCGTTCCACCTCATTGTTGTCCCTATCTCGGCACCGACGTTATCTACAGCTACAACAAACTAGGTGCCACTGTCTTCTCGCACAAACGTCGGCATCTGAACCTCTAGGTATGTATAGTCGTACAGTACTCATGTTGGTCTGTGTTTACGGAAGAGATCGAGCAAGGGAAGTAAAAAATAATGAATCCTCGTCAGGTGATGAGGTCGTTACTATTTATTAAAAGAATTCATGTGAGAAGGACATGTTAGGAGAGAATGAAGCAGTGCCTTTAGATGTTGCTCCTAGACTTGTTTCGTGGAGAGGTAGAATATCAATGAGATAGTGAGGGTGTGAATAGCCAACCATTTCTGCTACTTCTTTATGCATGGAGGAGATAATGGACTCATGGTTAGTAAACTAAAGGAAAAAAATGAAAACATAAGTGATGATAGGGCATCACGGTAGAGCAGGGAAATTCGGTAGTTTAATTGCAATGCTTGCTGATATGGCAAGATAGTTGAGTTAATATGTGTGCATGTCAAGATAAATAGAGTAGTGGGGATGACTTTCTCCTTGCACATTGCTGCAGTAAGTTTTGTTAAAAAATGCGTAACTAGTTGCTAAAAATAACTAAATCTGATGAAAAAATATATGCTTGAAAATCAATAAAAGAAAGGGTCTAAAAGTAGAATAAAAACTTTTGAATTATAGTTAAAATGACATTGTGGCAGTGTTGCATGCATAGACAATGCAAGAATAATTATAATTTATAAGTTAAATGCATGACTCGCTTATGTGACCGATTTTGCATGGCTTAGTGGGAGAGAGAGAAGAGTTAAATGCATTGCTAAGTGCGACGTTGAAGTGGACATTTTGCATGTTGAGAGACACTACAAAAAAATACACTTCCGTGATGATACGTGTTGTCATAGTAGGTCACGTTTTCTGTCATGCATGTACATCCATGACGATTTTATGACAGAATCAAGATAGTCATACATGTGCTGTCGTAGAAGTGTTCCATGACAATACCAAAATTATCATCACGGAAGTGTCCACTTCCAGGACGATAAATGGCGTGTCATGGAAGTGTTTTTGTCAAGGGTAACTGACACGTGACATCCACCGTAACGGGACACCGTTAAGCTATCGGGTTCCAGTTTGGATCCGATAACCCGTTAACAACATCGACCAATGGGGATTTTCCACCTGTAAAATTCTTATTCGCCGGAGGATCCACGTGTCAGCTCAGCATTGGGACAGATGTCATCCACTCATTGTACGGGAGGCGCCTATGATAGGTTGGCACGTGGCAAGGCCCAACAGTGGCCCATTTAGGTGAAAGAGGCCGGCCCAGTCAAAATTAGCAGGCCGGCCCATATAGGGCCTACTTGTGTCTGGTCCATTTAAGCCTATGACCCATACGAGATGTGCCAATTTGGCCCGTTAACTATTTCACACAGTTGCAGCCCATCGTCAGTTCAAGCCCATTAACCGCCTGCTATATATTTGGGCTCAATATCGGCCCATGTGGTTTCAGCTTGTTAATGGCCCATTCAATGGATGGGCCAATTTTCAGGATGTATGTCTATCGGTCTTTTAGCAACCCATTTAAGTGTTGGGCCAATTTCTAACCCGGTGTGTCTTTCAGCCCGTTAATGGCCCATAAATGAGTTGGGCCATTTGCAGTTGGACCTGAGTTTTGGCCAATTAACGGCCCATGCTCTTCATGACCAATACCAGCCCGGTTTCTCTTTCGGCCTGCTAAAGACCCACAACACAGTTGGGTCATATAAAGTCTGACCTGACTTTCGCCTCTTAGCGGCCCATGCTCTTCATGGTCCAGTACTAGCCAGCTGTCTCTTTCGGCCTGCTAAAGGCCCAAAATACAGTTGGGCCATAAATAGCCCGACCTTAGTATCGGCCTGTTAACGGCCCGTGAAGTCGAATGGGCCCACTTATTGCCCGCTTCAATATCGTCCTGTTAATGAGACAGGAGGTAACAGGCCGAGAATTAACTGATGGCTCATTTCGATTATAGCAGCTCAATAGTGCTTTCGGCCTGGTTACGGCCCATTAACTTAATGGGCCCTTTAAAGTTCAAACATGTCAGTTGGCCCAATTAGATAACATTGATTCTGGCCCAACTATAATTTCAGCCCATTACGACGAGCAATTATGGACAGGACAAAAACCGATCAATCAAAGGCCTATGAGAATTTTGGCCCATGCGAGCCCATTAGGGAAGCCCATTAAGGGCAGTGGGCCGCTTCCTTCATATAGGGCACATGACCGTTCGTGCTAACTATAATTTCATTACTTTTTTTGCCTTCCTAGCAACCAGTTAGCTGGAATGCGAGGCACACTAAGAAAGCGTACGACATACAAGGAAAAACGTTGCACATCCAGCATATATTACAGGAAATTAGATCCACTGTGCAATCAAAGATTGATGTCAGTGTAAATAAGTGAGCAGAACTTAACGATCTACAACCTCACAATCTGCAACCACATCACAGATGATGCTCATAAGCATATGAGCAAGTTCTTCCTTCTTTTCTACACTGTCTCTGAAATCATTGATCAGTTGTTGTTGTGCAAGAATGCGCATCTCTGATTCCTCCATGATTTCCATGATTGCTTCAGCCAGTAATTTGTTCACAAACATACATTTTTTTGTCGGATTCGAGACAGAGAAAATTCAACAGATTTAGATGGCAATTTTGGCAGGCTTGTATTATTAATAGTGGAGAGTGTCTCGACCACTGCATCATAACATAAATTAGGAGGGGAACCGAACAGATTAATCAAGAGTTATTTCCATATTACGTGGCCTAGATTTACTGGAAAGAAACAATGGGGTTGCCTTGGTGTTTTTAGAGTTTGTCTTCTTATTTTCAGCAGCATGCACCAAATTAACACACTAGCATTGATATCATTGGCTAGGTTAGATAATTAGGAAAGCAACATTGACACAATGAACGTTTGGGCAACCAGACCACACCAGCCTACACCAAATTAACACAATATGGCACAACTATCATCAGCCATGTAAGGTAATAGGAAAGCAACATTGACACAATGAATGATTGGGCAACCAGAACAACACTACAATTTAGTAATGTGTGTGATATGAGATAGTACACTCATGCAGCTCAGTATGCAAAACTACCAGACAGTTTTCCTTACAAAAATCAACATTGTCGCCTTTAATTATACATTTTGCTACAAGTAAATTTAGATCAGCTAAAGGTTGGATTCACGCCGATTAACAAAACACATGCTAATGCAAAAATTTAGTGATATACAATAGGTACTTACATCAAAATTGGAGCACAGAGAATTCCCGCAAGATACTTTCCTCGAACACGATCCCAGTTTAGAACTTCTATCATTTAAGCTTATTTTCTAAAAGAGAGATGGGTAATAAACATGTAGAAAATATGATCTGAATGCTATAAAATTTCATGATGTGAGGATATGCACACGCTTTTTAGATGGAGTGGACATATTTTTGCTACACTGGAGTGGACTAGTTCTTTGGCCACTTGAATCTGCTTATTATTAGTAGGAGTTGGGTTTCTCTGTGATGGAGAAGTATCTATGAACACTGGAGTTGGTTTACTATCTCCTGGCATTTCGATCTTTTGCAAAGACCTTGTTTGTAACCCTTCAGATTCTAACATAGTCGTCTTCCCCTTGCATGCCTTCAGTTATAAAACATGCTACAACAAAGAGATGGAATAGGTACTGAAGAATAGAAAGGCATGACATATTGACATGTATTCCCTCCATCCGGAAATAAATGGATGTGTCTAGGCGTATTTTAGTTCTAGATGCATCCATTCTTATCCATTTCTGCGACATGTAATCCGGATGAAGGGAGTATGATGTAAGAGCTAGGGATACGACATGACAACAGAGTAAAAAAACACTGGTTGAATGTAAAACTGTATGCTAGCGGAATACATACAGAAAAACACTAAGGTAACATATGCGTGTATGATTGGAAAACTAAGATGGCATTGCAACAGACCACTAGAACAACACTTCAATATAAAAAACATGGTATGGTAGACAGATGAAGTATATACTGATGAATAACAATGCATAAGATATTCATAAGCATGATGTCCAAACTAAGCAGATGACATTGCGACAGAGTAGAATGACAATACTTGAATTTGAAAACATGTTATCATGAATGGAATAGGTACTGAAAAACAAGAAGGCATGACATATTTACATGCATGATCAGCAGGCTAAGCACATGGCATTAGAACAGAGTACATGCACTCCAGGACATTATATGCATGTTGTACCCATATCACATGCCAAGTTAGAGTACGGACCTTGTGGGGTGAATAGGATTTGGCATCTTTCTGCAAGTCTTCTGAAGAACTGCCTTTACATGTTCCATCATATTGGGTATCATTGACGTCAAGTTTGTTGGCCGTTACATTGCTCCATGAGGTTCTTGTGGATATATCAGTGTGTGTAATTATATCAGACATGCATGGAAGATAACTAGTAGTTAGGTTTATGTAATGAGTGTCTGTAGGATACGACATAAATAGTAGGACTGGGCTTAACTAGCAGCAACGGGTCTCAAAAACTAAAGGGAGAACACAGATGAAAGCTACAGAATATGTATCGTTTGTACTCGAGATTAACTAGATGGCACACAAAAGTATTAAAGAACAACATAGGTAATAGTAGAAGTGGTATAATCACCATCGTATGGTATAACATTGGCTGATGGATGATAACTATGGAACAACATTACCTAAAGAACAAGTCTCTTATCTGAACTATGGAACAGGGTTAACTCCTGAACAAGACTCTTAAGAGATCAGCATGAATGTACAATGAAATGTGATAATCTATTTTCCATGCTTAGATGAGCCATAAATGTTGCACACAAGTAAGATGAGGGTACAACCTATCTGGCCGCCATCAATAGGAGTGAGCATCATATCATGACTTGTTGATGGCCCTGCAGTTGTTGTGGCGGTCCATGTCAGGCACACACATTTGATGCAGGGAACTGTTGAGTGGGCACTATAGCTCCCTTTCGGTGTATGCTTCCCTTGTTGGAGCAGCTGCAATGAGAAGGAAGACGGTGTGGCTGAAGATGCAGAAAACAAAAAATGTTAAGAATGACACATATCTCTGATATGAAGAAATACCCTAAGAGATCAACAGTAAGGTACGAGAGTGGTCACACGTCTGTTGACTAAAACTAAATTGGGGTCACATGATTTTATTTTATTTTGGTACTGTCCGATCTACGTCGGATGGCTTGATGGCCGTCTTGTGCCTCCCGGTTGACACTGTTCAGAATCTTCCCAGAAGAGCCAGCAACCACCGGCAGAGCAGCCTGCCTCCGCCGTCCCTCGCCACGAGGGCTTCGACCAAAACCCCACTCCCCGCCCCACCGCACTGCCATGGTTGCGCCACCCCTGGCTAATCCACAAAGACTCGCCGTCATCCAGATCCAGCGGCGGCAGTACCTTCAACCCACTCAACTCTAAGATAGCCACCTAAGCGCCACTTCCGCGATGAACTTGCGCCCCCGCACCCTTATGTTAGACACCAGCCAACTGATAGCCTAGGAGCTCCACCACCTCGAGGGGTGCTGCTTCCCATTGGGAAGCGATTGGCCCAGAATAAAAATTTCGACAACTGACACCTAAATAAAGTGATTTAAGATGAGTGTACGCCCTATCTTGCGGCCCGATGAAGTAGGCAGCTCTAGCTGCCAAGTCGGTGAGGCCGGCGTGATTGCAGTGGCTACTGGCGGCAGGAGAGCAGAGATGTCGCGACGTTCGACAACTACGGGGAAGCAATGCCGGGGCACTGGACGCTTCCGAAGTTTGAGCCGCTCCGGCGTCGTGCATAATGGCGGGGGTGAATCGGCTCTGGGACGGTTCACGCGGCTGTCGTCGAGGCAACTCCGGCATCATGGAGTAAGAGGCACACAACCCAGTGCATGACAACAAACGGACATCATCTCCGGCATTGGGGAGGAGGGCAGCGGTGAATTTGGTGCTGTGGGGGCGCCATGGAGGAGGGGGTGAGGTTTCACGGCTGGGGAGAAGGGAGCTTCCGGGGAGAAGGTGATTTGGCGCCCATGATGTATGAATGAGGAATTGGGAGGGGGATCATGTCTAACAGACGCACTTGTCTGAAATGTGTGTGTGTGTGGGGGGGGGGAGGTTACAGTTCCACCCCTGCCTTTAGGCTTCTAGGCTTGGGTCTGTGTGCTGAGGGTTGGGGATAGTAGAGTAACTTTGCTTCTCCCAAATAGTGGGTGCGAGCGATTCTGGGCGAGGAGGGCGTGTTTTTAAATAGTCCGCGCGAGCAATTTCGGGCGATGAGAGGGTGTTTTGCCGCCCATGGTTTATGAATTATTCGGCACCTGTCATTTTGGCCGAGGAGAAGGCGCACTTGGATGAAGTTACGAACCTACCCTCGATGTACAACGGGCCAATTGATGTGTGTCCCACATAGGCCGGTAATTTCACGTCTCCCATTTATTTGCTCGAGCGAATTCCATCGAGCAGAGGGTGTTTAGCGGTTCGTTCAAATTTTGGGAGGACGAGCATCCACGTCTACCTTACCAAGTTGATTCGAATCAAATTTCGAAATATTAGCTTGCCACTTCTTTTTTAGATGGTGAGATGATGCTCAGGACTAGTGCGTTTTTACATGCTTGTTGCTAACAATTTACTATATGACAAATAGTTGACCCACTCAAAAAACAGGAATCAAACCCAAAATGAAATATGTCGATTCAATGAAATAGCTCGTTCACCAGGTCAAAATAGTGAACTAAATCCAAAATTGAACACCTCAATTGAGTAGCATGTTGTATTGTACTATAATACTCCATGAACATGTTGAAAGTCAAATTAATGAACTTGTTTGATATGCATATCTTCGTTCATGTGTGGATTGCAAACAACATGTTCTCCAATTCAAATATTTGAATGCAATTTTATATCGAAACATGGTTTATATCAGTCTTTGATGCATAAACGTGACCTTCCCCTCTCTCGGACGCCTGTTCTCTCTCTTGCCGACAATCTTCAATTCTATCACACACATCCAAACACAAACCTTGTCGGTCTCTCTCCCTATCTCTCTCTCTCTCTCACACTCTCACTCTCTATGTGTGTGGGGGGTCTTTCTAGTTCGCATGCAGACTCCATGTATAGGTCTCTCTGGCACACTATGTATGATTCTCTAGTCCAAGCTAAATATCTTGGGTGCACTTAGCATACACACACAAATTCCCTAGCTCGTTGCCGGTAACTCTCTCACGCACCACTCTGCCATCTCGGAGCTCTTCCCCCCCTCTCTCAAACTCTCCATCTCCATCGGTCACACATACACATGCATATCTCACTCGCACTCTATAAACCCATCTAAAACTCTTTCTCTCTCTCCCTCGTTCTCTCTCTCTCTCTCACACACACACACACAATCTCACACCTAGCTAAGTATGATTGTCTCTCACTCAATTGTAGGCACACGCAGTCCCCCCTATGTATATGACTAATACTTAGTCTCCATCACAAACATGTGCATTGCCTGTTTCCCTCACTTGGTCTATCTTGATTTATCTCGGGGCATCTTTCTATCGCACACACACCTCATCCCTCGATCTCCCACCCATATAGTCCCCTCACGATCTCGAGGGGATCTCTCTATCACAAACACACCCTCTCTCCCTCCCCATGCATCCCTCTCAACCTTTGTCCCTTGTTGGCCAGACCTCTATTGGACATGTGCTATAGGGGTATCTCTCTCCGTTGCAAACAATCACGCGCTAGCAATCTTAGTGTATCTCCTCACCTTGCTTTTCTATCACGGATACGCATGTGTCATATGTTTGCATAAGAAATGAACACACACACACACACACTCTCTCTATTTTATTATTTGTTGTCCCTCTCTCTTTCACACACACTCTCTTTTTGCACACTCACTCATTCTCCTTCACACGCACTTGATCTCTCTCGACTTAGGCACTCTCTTCGGTCCATAGCATATAGATTTATTGAAAAGTCAAACATCACAAAGTTTGACCATGCACGTGGAGGAAAACATTTACATCTAGAACGGAAAACATATATCATTAGATTCATCAAGAGATGTAGTTTTGTATGATGTATCTTTGGTATTGTAGATATAAATAATATTTGCGTAAACCTGGTCAAAGTTTCGAAAGTTTGACTTCTAAAAAATTTATGTGCACTGCATTATCAAACGGATGGAGTATCTCTTTCCCCCTCTCAGCTATCTGACGCACCACTCAGCCGTATCGGGGCTCCTCTATCTCTCTCAAACTTTATATCTCCCTGGTTCACACATACACATATCTCGCTCGTGCTACATAGACCCGTCTAACACTCTCCGCCCTTGTTCTCTCTCTATGTGACACCCCCCCTAAGTACCATAATCCCTCACTCCATCATAGGCACACACACTCCCCCCCCAAGTATGTCTATCTCTCACTAGCCATTAGGAACACATGTATTGTCTCCTTCCATCCATAAGTCTACCTCGATATCTCTCGGGGTATCTTCTATCGCACACACACCTTGTGACTCGATCTCCCACCCATATAGTCCTATCACGATCTCCAGGGATCTCTCTGTCACAAACATACACTCTCTCCCCCTCATGTCTGCATTTTCTCCACACGTCTCTCTTGACCTCTCTTCCTTGTTTGTTAGACCTCTTTTGGCCACGTGCTAGGGGTATTTCTCTCTCGGTTGCAAACAACCACACACTATCTCCTCACCTCGCTTCCATTGTCGAAGATGCATGTGTGATATGTTTGCATAAGACACACACGCTTTTTCTATACTTTATCGTGTGTTGTCCATGTCTCTTTCACACACGCAAACACACTTTTTTCACTCACTCTTTCTATTTCTCTCTCTCTCTCTCTCTCTCTCTCTCTCTAGTTAGGTACTCTCTCACGTCCATAAACATATGGATATTTTGAAAAGTCAAACCTCAGAAAAGTTTGACCAGGTATATGTGGAGAAAAACATTTACATCTGGAACGATCATTAGATTCATCACAACATGTACTTACTTCATACTATCATTTATCTTTGGTATTGTAGATATAAGTAATTTCGTTATAGACTTGGTCGGAGTTTCAAAATTTTGACTTTAAAAAAATATAGGCACCACATTATCAAACGGAGGGAGTACCTCTTTTCTCTCTCTCTCTACTATCTCTCACGGGCCTCCCCTCTCACTCGATCTCTCTATACCAAGGGATTATACGTTCACCATGTCAGCGTATAGCTCCGTATATTGTTTAGTTGACCGGTCAACCAGTCCACATGCTGCCTTGTCAGCTCGTGTTCTCTATATTCGTGTGCTGGCCCACGTGGCAGTGGGTGAAAATAAGTAAACTAGAGGCCCATCTAATAGGCGGTGAAGTAAACAAAGTTGAAACCACTCGTGGTAGCACCCCGCACGCTAGTAAATTGAGGGCACACCCCGCATGAAGGACGCACTCGCGCACACTTCACCACTGCGCGGCGGCATGCACACAAGGACGCACTCGCGCACACCCAGCACACAATACACACCAAGCACACGTGTACACCAGCATCGCCGCCGGCTGAGATGGACGGCGAGGCAGCCAACAAGCGAAGGCAGCTCAAGCCAAAACAGCATCCGGCAAGCCTAGACTTCATCAGCGGCCTTCCCGATGACATGCTGCTCGTCATCATCAGCCTCCTCCCCACCAAATGTGTCATGCAGACCACCCTGCTCTCCCAGCGGTGGCGCCCCCTCTGGCGTCGTGTCCCCCTCAACCTCACCATCGACAGCTGCCTCTATGATGGGGATTGCAAACGCATGGCCGCAGTCTCCAAGATCCTTTCATCACACCCTGGGCCAGCCAGACGCCTTGACATCCGCATGTTCAGTACCAACTGCAAGGTCCAAGCCAAGTTCGACGAGTGGTTCTTATTCCCTGCCCTAGATTAGCTCGAGGAGCTCTGGTTTGAAGCTGGACGGTGTCGCTCTCTGCCATCGTCCGCGCTCTGCCTCACGCCAACGCTGCACCGCGCTAGCTTTAGCTCATGCTATTTCCCCCAAATTAATGTCGCGCCCGCCCTTCTTCTCCCTCAACTCAAGCAGCTCGACCTCTTCGATGTTGGCATCTCGAAGAAGGTTATGGAGCACCTACTCCATAGCCGTACTATGCTCGAGTACCTTCGTCTTCGGCAGATCCATAGGTTCATTAGCCTCCACATCGCCTCGACGAATCTCCGATGGATTTATGTGTCTTCTGGCCCCACAATAGGACATCAGTTGGGAAGAGATCACTCCAGCTGTTCCACGTTATGGTCACTGAGAATGCGTCTTTTCTTGAGAGATTGCTTGTATCTGATCTCAAAGATCCAACAAAAATCAGGGTCATTGACGTGCTGAAACTGATAGCGTTGGTGTACTCGTCTGCCAAATTCTCCAACTCTGTATTGGATCTGTAATCGTTCAGGTAAAACACTCATCTTCTTCTCCGTCTTCTTGAAATTCACATTTTTTAATGTCTTCTTGATGTATTTACGACTGTCATCCAGAAAATGATCCCCACAAGCTTGACCCAGTCTGTGCACACAGTGAAGATCTTGGCAATAAAATCTATCGGCCCCAATCTGGATCAAGTTGTTGGATTCCTTACATGCTTTCCGTGCATGGAGAAGCTACTAATCAAGGTGAAACTTCTTTCCAATTAGTAAATGGTAATCACAACGTAGCTCAATTCTTTCGCAATTTTCCCAAATTACAATGACAAGTGTAGTGTTCAAAACTGCATCTACGCACTACACCAAAAGAAATCTTTTTAGTATTTTTTCTCACGTGATCACCTGCATCATTTTGTTGTTGTTGTACTACTAGTAGCCTAGGCTAGTCATAGTGGCAAGTAACTTAGACTAGTAACTCCATGGTTAGCCTAAGAGCAAGTACTACCTCCGTCCTGGTTTACTCTTCGTATTTTGTAGCATCAAAATTTGACCATAGATTTAACTGACAAAATGTTAATGCATGTCACTAAAAGTTGTATCATTGGATTCATATTTTAACATAATTTCAAATAGTATAATTTTTGGTGACATGCATTGGCATTTTCTTAGGTAAATCTATGGTCAAAATTTTACACTAAATACGAGGTAGTACCAAAGTGGGCCAAAACACGTGCCAAATACACTTTTGATGCATTTGGCATCAATGCCCCTCCATTGCTCACTTGGTGCCCCAATCTGGATCACCTACTTTGCTTTGGTGCCAAATTATTTCACGCAATTAAAAAACACTTGCGTGGGAGAGGGAGAGGACCGAGGCAATAAAAAAACACTTGTTTGGGAGATGGAGAGGCTGGTGTCGTTGGTTTGATTGATTTGTTTATAACATGTGGGTCTGTGTGCACAGTGGTGCTCACTCTCCCACATCACTAGAGCAGTGCCAAAATCTTTTGATTTGACATCGATGCATATTATGTGGCATACTTTTGAGAAATATGGCATCGGCCACATAGTGGAAGGCAACAAATGCCCAACCTCTTCACGTGCTCCTAGGTAAATGAGAGGAAAGAGAAAGAGAGAGAGAGAGAGAGTGAAAAAATGTCACTAGCCTTAGAGCCAACCCTATTGTATGAGCGAATGATATTGGTACCTCTTGATGACACGACAATCTTATACAACTAGCTGCTCTAATATGTTCTCTTCTTTTACAAATAAAAAAAGACCCGAAAGTGAAAAATGTGCTGCACTATAACAATCTCATCGAATGCCTTGATCTCCATCTTACAAAAATTGATTTGATCGACTACTGAGGCAGCACATCTGAGATTAAATTGGCCAGGTTCTTTGTTCTAGAGGCAAGTGTGCTCAAGGTAATGAGGTTTGGCGTTCTCTGGCGCAACAATGAACGGAGTGCTGATCACCGCAAGTGTCTAATTCTAAATGACAAACTCTCCGCAGAAAGCTGAATTTGTTTTTGAAACATCAAGTCGCCAGAGACTCAAAAATTTATTTGCCCATTAGTGACTTGTTAGGGCGGTGGATTTTAGTTTGTACGATAATGTTGCATCCACCTAAAGTAATGAAAGTTCTTACGTAAACTTCCTAATAATTCCCTCTTTGTAGGTGCAACATTACTCCTAGCATTTGTAATATCAGTTTGAAACTTGTGATAGTATGACTATCTAGCACGAGGTACTATGTTACAATAAATGTTCGCGTGCATAGGTGCGGAATGATATACCCATTACTAAAGTAGAATATTTATTATTACCAGCAAGAGGCCCATGCGTTGCATGGAACATCAAGATGCATTTATACCAGCTGTTTATCTTGTGGGAGACGAAGATGAATGAGGGAAGGCCTTATGTGTAAATGTGGAGAGGGGTGCGGATATCTTTTTGCAAAATTGTCGTAGTTTGCTTTCTATCCGTTAGATATAGATCAGGCGGTCTATATTGCAGGATGGTAGGCAAACCATCATCACCAACTCGGTTTTTTTAATAAGAGTTTCTCTATTTCTCTATACTACTCATATAAAAACCTTTGAGTTGGTGATGATGGTGTGCCTGACATTTTTCACCAATAGCCGTCAGATCTAGATCTGACGCATACAAAGAAAACCGCTGCAGTTTTGCAAAAAGATGCCCGCAGTTGTTCCCTGTTTACAAACAACTTCGTGTCTCTCACAATTAGCCTTATCTCTTCCCCACCACATCTAGAAGGCCATGGAACAATCTGGCACGATGGTCGCTGTCGGCGACGTCCACCCCCAATCTTGGTGTTCCGTGCAATGCACGAGCATCTAACTCGTATCAGAAAAGAGTAGAGATACTCGTGGCAACACACGAGAAATTATGTCAAACATGACTAGTTGTAAGCAGGCTAGCTCTAGAGCCATGATGACAGTGACTGCACATGGTGAGGCTGACTTTGGTATGCCGAACACGGCGCCTACACTCATGTGTCATCTCCGGCGCAGGGTCTTGTCACTTCACTGTGAGGAGCAACACATAATAATTTGACCAACAGGTAGTACAGTACTACTACATTGGTAGTACTACTACTAGTACTAGCACCACCGTCTGGATTTAGTAGTACTACCACGTCCGTCTGGATTTAGTATTTGACTAGCAATATCTAGTAATGCATGTCACAAAAAATATACTACTCCCTCTGTAAATAAATACATGGAGTATTGTTTTATTTGGTTTTGAATGTAGTTCCCGATGATATTATACACTCTCCCTTCATGTAGATGGCTCAAATCTGAAGCCTCATCAATCATACTACTATTGTACTCACCGAGCGCTCAGCTTGGTAAGCTACCAACAAAAAATTGCAATCAAAGACTACTATTGTACTCCCTCCGTACTAGTGCATTAGTCACGTTACGAAAACCAAATAGCCCCAAAACTTCTAGGTGCGGTGCATTAACTACCCACCTCGTTCCCTATTTTTTTCCATGAAAAAATAAATCACCCAATAGGAGACGTCAGGTGCGTATGCATTCAATGACTTGAGACTACTTAGCACAACATGTAGTGCTCAATTCTCTTTATGCAATGACATTAATTACAAAATACTACTCCTACCTCCGTCCTGGTTTATTGGCCCCCCTAGTATTTTGTGCCAAATTTTGACCATAGATTTAACTAATATAATAATAATACATGTCACCAAAAATTGTATCATTGGATTCGTATTTGAACATAGTTTCCAATGATATTATTTTTGGTTGCGTACATTAACATTTTGTTAGTTAAATCAAATGTCAAAACTTGGCGCAAAATGCAAATGGGAGCAATAAACCAGTAAACATCAAAGTTCTCTTGTTTTGCCCCAACTTGGTCTCGGTGAGATGACTATACTGCACCGGCACCGAGGGAGGGCCAAGGTGTAGATGGCCAACACACACATGAATGCAAGGCAGTCTGCACTTCTCATATAAAGGCCCCCCACCAATCTAATCTACGAAATCCTACGCATCTACGCACCGTAACCAAGGGCAAGAGTGATCACTCCAATCGCAAGATCATTTGACTAGAAGCTAGATCCATGGAGGCGATGAGTGTGAGCATCAGCCGTCTGTGCCAAATGGTCCACGACGCCGGCCTGCGGCCCAGCACCGAGGAACGTCTCCATGTCGTGCTTGAGGCCGCCAGGGCGAGAGGTCTCTTGGATGACAGCTTCATCTCCTTGTTCGATGAGGTCCTCGTCGGCTTCTTCAACAAGTTCACCGTTGTCAGAAAGCTTGCAGACGACCTTGACATACGCCTCCAGCCCACGCGCCCAGGCGCTGTGATGCCCGCTACCCTCAATGACCTCTATGGTGACAACCTCTTCGATGCAATGGTGGCCCTGCGTCTGCCCACCATCCCGCCAGAGAATGTCCACCTCGATGTCGCGCTCGCCGTGCAGCGCCTGATGCAGCAAGACACCATCGACGTAATCACCCACGTCTATGCGCAAATCGTCCACAAGGACTACTACGTGCGAGAGGAGGACGATAGGACGCTGGCCTTCTTGGACTGCATGTCAACTTTGGACGACATTGTTCAGAAGCACGTTGACCTCGCCGCCAACGCCGCTGCTCCTCACACGTCGGTTGGTTACTCAGCGCACTAGGGCGTGAGGATGTCGTTGATGGATCCGTATGTAACTTATCTTTCCGTCAATTCCATGTAGTAGTATATTGTACTAGTAATTATCTTACCTTTTGCATCAACTTCATAGTTTTCGTACGTACTCCATGCATGAACCGTGCCAGAACCAAACTTCTCATTACTCTAGGGAAAATCGTTATTTCTATCTATCAGTCGTGCTATGGAGCAGAACCAAATTTTACAAATTACATGTTCAAAAGGAAAAGTCTGCCGTGTTCGCGTCGCACCCCCACATGGTTGGTTCGGCACGTCGCTCAAGGGGGAATGCGTGTTGTGTTGCATTTTCACTTACAAGTGGGACCATAGTTGAGAAAACCGACTATCGGCTAAACCTCACCCTGCCCATTGCGCGATGGCTGAGTTAGAGAAAACATGAGGGAGAAGAGATGGTTGTAGCATGGACTCCAAGAAAATTGGTGTCAGATGGGACTCATGTGGGTGGCGTGTGTCGTACTGCTATACATGAGTGCTAGTTATGGCCCATGCCACCCCACTATATCGAGGTGCTGGTTACGTAGAGCGAACACATTATCTCTCCAAGAGTACGGTACACCACTAGTACTACTCACAATGTCACAAAATTTCCTGGAGTCCATGCTCAGCCCTCCTCTCTCTCTTTTCTCAGCCAGCCAGCAGAAGCATGGATCCCATCGTCGGTTTGCTCACATGCGGTCCCACATGTCAGTGAAAATGCCAGACGATCCACTGAACCTGCACATCTTTCACCTCGACGTGCTGGTGATGAAAAACAAATCCAATAAAGATCTTCGGTGGCCGCTTTTGGAGTTACTCAAGAGTAATATTCTATTTACTGTTTAACCCAAGATGTACATCACGTGGCTTCAACTAGCACTCCATTTTCTTGCATGACACGACCTGGATGCTGGATGTCCCACGTGTCGGCAAAAGGAGGAAGAACTCGACCAAATCTTCTCCACATGTAGACTAGAGGAGTAGGAAACACGTCAAGCCATGTGCCTACATCATACTACGTACAAGCCCACCTCACGCAGTCATGCTATCACCATATTTCTCGTCCTCCATGTGACACCTAGCTCTAGTTGATGGTATACTACTACTAACTAGAACTAACTACACCTAGCTCTATTGTGCTAGCATACTCCACCATTAGTTTGGCCCTATGTGATGTGGCAACTTCATATAACCAGATGCTGGCTATACTACTATGGTACTCACACTCCAAGAAGTGACTCGAAAACCATTCATAAATTGAGTTTCTGACATGCATATACAAATGTACCATTCATTACATACAACAAGTCATCAACACACAACGATAACGAGAATACATGTTTGATTATAGATTATTTCCAACAAACCATTCTAGTAAATACTAAAGTTTTTATCACACAACAAATAACAAGCAATGAAATGAACTTCAACTCAACCAATCCTCGGCGTTGGAAATGCTTGCTTTGAACCATAAGTAAGCCTCTGAGAAGGGCTAGCTATTGTCAATATCGAGACCAACGTAGGCCTGATCATCCAGCCTGAAGCGGCCTATATCAGGACGCATATTGTGATATCCAGGGTAGGGAACCATAGCAATGTCTGAGGTATAGGTACAGTTGCTTCTCATAAATGGTAGTAACATTGTGTCAACAACAGCTGGATCGCCTTTCACCATCATTGGATAGTTTTGTCCAAGGAAGAATGAGTTTTCTCCAAGACTATCAATACTGAACCAGGGAGAAGGTGTTGGCGCTAGCACACTAGTATCCATCCCGAATACCCTGCAACAGATGTTGGAATAGGTCCGGAGAGTGTGACCATGGGAGACAACACCTGCTTCCTTAGTAGTAACATTAGCAGTGCGCTGTATACAGACAAGAAGAGGTGATCCATCAGAATAAATTGTCAGGCGCCACCGAGTATATAGGTTCTTCTCGTCCTCATGCTCGTGATCATCACCATCGTCATCTCCACCTTGGTTATAATTTTTTTCAAGTATAGGTGGTGGAATGTTCACAGGACCTTGCAAACACAAGAAGGTTAATTAGTGAAGGGAAACTAGCTAACCCGCATGCATGCGGATGAAACAATTATAATTACGGTGGAAGGCAAACGTACCAAAAACATAAGGATTCCATGCAAAAACGGTGCCACGAGTGGTGGCAGCAAACACAAGAAGCTCATATTGAATTGCATCACAGTACCCATCCATGTACAGAAATTGATTTTTGAGCAATATCCATCGAGGCGTGGGAGTAAGGATGGCAACAAGCTTGTATAAGATAGCAACAACATGGTAGTTCTTGTAATTCCAAGAGCGGTTGGGAACTCGACAAATTGCTATCTTCTGTAGACGACAATCACCATGATCGTATTTGAACGTACGTAGATCATCCGTGTGCTCAACCTCAGGGCACTCTAAGATTTTTGGAAGTGGAATCCGCTGACGAGTGTACACATTCACAACTTCCCACTCGTTGTTGTACCCAATATAAACAACCCAATCTCCATTTGCGCTTGCCCAGGCCTTACCCTTAAGCGATGGCATCTTAACATCACATGTATCATTATCAAGCGGCATCAACTTGCACAAGGTGAGGCTTCCGTCATCTGTGCGCCAGCGAGCAGGGTCATGGCAAAGAAGATAGGGGAGATCAAACTGCTCCTGGACCCTTGGTTTCTTTGTAATAATGTTATTAGTTGAGTCGATAATGGTCTTGAGCGAACCTGCCATGCTAGTCAAGGTGATGACGTCACATCGATCAATGATTTCCTCCACCACGTCATCTTTCAGATTGGGGCAAGAATAACAGGGTCGTTTTTGGCCTGTTCCCTCCATGGAGAAGACGACCGAACAATGGCATAAGGAAGGGTGAAGGCAAATGGAGGGAGGAAGAGCGTGCGACAGCAGTTCCAAATCGAGAGGGAAAGGCAAAGAGGCGGTGGACGATTGCCATGGTATAGGAAGAGGCGCCCCGGCCTACATAGACATCCGTTCAGAAATTGTACAAAAGGACTCGCCGTCGTCTCATCGACATGTTGGAATGGGACCACATGTCAATGAAACAAGGTGTGTCATTTCTCGTACAAAATGCGATCTGGCTGTGTTGGCCCGAGGTGCCGCATTATTTCTCGACTTTATTTTTTTAATGGCGTGCCATTCAGTTTTGAAGCACGACTAACTGGTATTGTATGCAGATAAAATATAAACTACTCTATCACTACTCCACCTCTAGTATTAGTATAAAAAAAGATATATAGGTTGGAGCTTCATCGCTTGTTTACTAAGGGCTGCCCACTTGCTTCTCACACTATCACCCTATCTCCAAATCTAAAAAAGATGGCGGTGCCCCTCTCTCTCCCTCCTCACCGGTGATCACAGATCCACCGGGGAAGAAAAGGACGTGCAACATTGACGCACTCGTCATTGGCGAGCGAGGTCACGCACTGACGACAAGGTCGTCCTCTTAGACCTAGCGCCCGCACGGGATGTCCTCCGTCCCCAAGCTCGCTGCCGTAGTGTGTGCGGAGGACGACGAGCACGAGCAAAGCCACTTCCCATCGACCCTTAGGTATGCTATCTCTTTTCGAACCATACCCTTGTTCTATTGCCCCATCTGCCACGTCGCTGCATGTGGATCTTTTTCCACTCCACCATCTTCCCAATTTGCTATCATCTTCTCTACTAGTCATGCAGGCAAAAACCTTAATTTGCACTATTAAAGTAAACCCTACTTCATGCAGACTAATCCATGTCTGGGTTGAATAAGGAAAGGAAGGGAGAAAGTACTGTCGAAGAGACTAGGCATCGAACCCACATCTAGGTTGAGAAGGGGAAATCAGTAGCTAAGGAACGAGTCTCGTGTCTCTTGGTTGAAAAAGGGTAGAAAGGCATGACAACACAATAGAGAATGACCAGGTCGATCGGTTTGTTGTCCTCACATAGGAAAAAGGTGGCTAAAGAGAACAAAAATGGGACGTAATCCATATATGCTGCCTGGATATTTGTTGCTCTGGGCAACCATACCTTCCTCACCACTCTATGCGCCCGTGGAGGTACATCGTACTGGTGCGCCCACTGTCCGAATGGGCCTCTCATGCTCTTATTGCCACTTTTTTGCTATTAGTATAACACCAGCGGTAAAGTCAAGCAATGCTACTGCTAAAGTGATGCCACATTTAACTAATTTCGCACTTAGTCTAATGCCACCGATAAATTTAAGCAATGCCATTTAATGTCACTGGATTATTTCAAGGTTAGCTATTGATTGTGGATGTATTAAATATTTTTCAGCTAAGACATTCTAATGTTGTTGCACAGCTACTATACTAACGATGAAACTAGTTACTACCTTCACATTTTTTCACTATTAATGCTTATAGATTACATACCTCACTTTCATGAGATAAGTCAATTTTTTTGTACAATGTCACCAAAATGCCAAGGTGCTAATGTCATTTTTATTTTGGTTAAACTGCACAAAAAATTATGAAGACAAGAGGAAAGGTCAAGAGTTGGCACCTCCTCCGACTATTCTCTTGATTTGTTCGATCAAGTTTTTATGTTCGATCAATTATCAAGATTGGGATAGCAATTTTGAGGTCCCCTCGAGTTCAAAATGATATTTACCTTGAAGGTACATGGTTTGCAATTTTTTATACTATCATTAGTTAATAATGCTAGTTACCTTCAGACTTTTGTATTTGGTGTAATGCTGTTGCACAACTAGTATACCAATGCTGAAACTTGTTACCTTAACATTTTGTATGTTAGTGCTTATAGAAATCTTCTAGTGCTAGCTTATGGAAATATGTTCAGTAAAACCATTGTACTGTACCCCGTAATAAAAAAACTACTCTACTGTTTCACTAGCCAATGGATTAGTGTATATTTGTACTAATCGAGTGGTGTTCCATTAGCGTATGGACATATATAAAGTGTGGCAAGCTTACCCAGATATGTGCTCAAGGAAACTGCTACCTATTTTTCTAAATACTAGACGTTTGGTTACTTTAAATTGAACTGCGAAAATTATCCTGGTAAAGCTAATCACACCTTTGTTAAAATTAATGTTCATTATGTTTTTAGAGGAGGTATGTATGTTTGTCTCTAATGCCTGTTGATTACATACCTGAGATCATGATGTAATGGTAAGTCATTTCTTTTTGTACAGTGTCACCGAATTGTCAAGGCGGTGATGGAATTTTATTTTAGTTGAACTTCACAAAATATGCTTAAAAGAAGAGGAAAGGTCAGGAATGGTTCAGTTTTTAAGAAAATACTATGTATGCCTTCCTGACATCAGCCACGGTTGCCTTATTTGTTCCTTCAAACAAGTGGTTAGAAATAGTCTTGCTACCTTTTCCTATTAAGAAATTGGAATGCTTATATTTGTTAGTATATACTTCAACTAGTGCCACTTTTATAGTAATCACACTTTCAATATCTGTGCAAACAGGGATGCTTGATTTTGGTGGAACTGCACAAAAAGTCCAAATGGTTCAACATTAGGGGCATGTTTTCTTCCAACCTTTATATCCAATTGGTGGCACTATGATTTGTTCATTATGAAGGTACATGGTTTGCTACTATATTGCTACTGTTTTTGTACTGTCATTAGATAGTAATATTAGTGGTTTGCATGTGAATTTATTGGCAGGGTGGACCTACATTGGAGGTGTAGGACATGATTCAATGATTGGATGCTCAATTTCGATTGTATCGATTTCACCTGTTCCATCATTGCGAACATGGATATCCTTGGTATGATGAAGAACATGCGCTATATTTTTGCTCTGTACCAGCAAATCAATTCAGTACAAAATTGTCCAGGGCAAAACATGACAGTATCAAATTGTCAAGTGCAAAACATGACAGATGCTAAGTGGAAGAGAAGTGTTTAAATCAAAAATACAAGGTGGGGTATATGTTTACTAGCTGCTTGATATTTGTGCAGACAGATGTCTGCCCATTGCTATTTGGCAAACAAACAAAGTGACCGCAATTTTGGTGGAACTGCACAGGAGAATAGTATAGCACTGCATGCAGTGCCATTTGAAAATAGACATAGAAAGATTGGATGGTCACTTCATGGACCGCACAAAAGTAGTACTATACTATTTATTCGCCAACACTAGGTGCTTCATTGCTTTGGTTTGATTATACGATGGGCATCATTTTGCCTTAGGTAAAGTTTGTATTCCGAAAATAGCCTCGCCGTGTGATCAAGAGAAGACCAAATCATATTGCAGTGGATGTTCCTCCATCATGTGTGGTTCATTCTCACGGTTCCAGCTATTGGTGAAACCACTTATGTTTGCAAGAGGAATTGTAGACTTCACAAGCAAATTTTCCTTTCACTCTGTACTGAATGTTGACCTAGAGAAGCATCCATGTTAGTAGGAAGAACAGATGTTTTTCTAGATCTTTGCTTTTGGAGTTACATATTTGTATATGATCTGTGAATCATTGAGATGCATTAACATGTTGATCTTATGTATGGGAATCGTACTAGTTGGTTGCGAATTTGGGCTACTAATGTGAACATATTATAATGCCAGGCCTGTGAGTCTCGTGTGAACATTTTGAACGGATCGACTCTTACTACTGTGCACAACATGATCCTTATTTCTGTGTTCTCAGTGTTTACAAGATACTAGCAGTTCCTTATTTCTGTTCGCTCAGTGTTTACAAGTTACTGATCGATCACTAGATAGCCTACTAATATTCTCCTGGCAGTTTTAGTTGCGAGGCAAGATTCGAAGGTGGAAGTTTTTTTTGAATAAAATACCTATCTATGAAGAAACTGACATGCTATTCTGAAAAAAATGCCATGTGAATTTGAAGAAGCTGCCAGCAAAAACATTTGCAAATGCCTTATCTCCCAGTGAACGTTCATCAGCTATTGTGATCCTACACATACACTATCCGACCGACTCGATCCTATGCAAATAACCAGCGGATCACACACGAGCGCACTCGTTTAACCGTCATGCCGACGTGCAACCCAACACGGACGGGATGCACCACTGACGGGACGGGACGAGACAACACAGTCATAATTTCAGTTTTTCTAGTTTTTCACGGCAAGCTAGCGCGCTAAGCCATGCCTACTTATGCATTGAATTTTGATAACTGCGATGACCGTCGCATTTCCCGCGACACGCTAGTTCACCTACCTTTCGCCTATAATTACTGGTTCTCGGCGTTCTCTAGTGGCACCATCAAACTCGCCCTATCCTCATAAGCCCCCACCAGCCCGACTTCGCTCGCCACTTGTCCTTGCTCTTGCAACGTCCGTCATGCCCCCTCCCATCCGCAATAGGCGATGCCAGAGGCCGTAGCCGCCGGAACTAGTGTTCAATTTTTCACCGAAAGGCAGACGAAGGGAGGAGGCATTCTATCGGTCTTTAGATGGCAATGCGGAGTATGAGGACTTGTTGGAGCGCGACCGCCTGGCGGAGGAGCAGCGTATCACCGATTTGCACCGCCAGCGGGGCATGGAGCAGCAGCGCACCGACGCTCTGAGTCGCGAGCAGAGCATCCGCAACTGGGCCGACTACATGGAGGCCAGCACCCGGCAAATAGCCCTGGAGGTTGTCGGGCACGCACGCGTTCGCGACGCCAAATTTTACTACCAGCTTGTCAAGTGGGTTTCCCGCTTAGAAGCCGAAGCTTAGGTGGACCACGCCAGCATGGAAAGGGCCAACGCGCGCGAGTAATGTGCCCTATCGCACCTCTGGCAAGTCTGAGGCAAGGAGGAGGACATCGGTGCCGGCATTTAGCGTGTACCGCAGATGGTGGCCGGCATCGTGTAGTTAGCTAAGAGTAAGTTAGTACTTATACACTACTAGAGTATTAATGGGAGTAGATAGTTAACTTGGCTATGATGGTTGTCAACGTGGAAGTTCAGTACTCTATATCTGGATCAGACCTGTTACTTTGCTTTGAATGTTGAACTTTCCGTTTGAATGTATGGAATGGGCTGTTATTTTTTAAATGGGATGTATTTGTCTGCCACGGCTTTAGAGGCTGACTTGTGGGCCTACTAGGTTGATGCGTACACAATTAGGAGATGATTGTACATGGAGAGGATGATAGCAGGGACCCACCAGGGTCATGGCAGTACGCAAGCAAGTGCCTCCTTATTTCAAGCCAAAAAATGGTTCCTCCTAATGGATTTCTGACATATGGGTCCCATGCCATTGTCAATGTAGTCAATAAACAAGAGAAATGCACAACGAGCGGCTGACACCAGGGACCCAACAGCTCGCCTAGTTATTTTTGTTTTTGAGATGGAAGTAGGGAATCAACTATGCTGTGTGGGGCACTCTAGCCTGTCTAGCCAGCCTTTTCTTTTATGTTTACCACAAGACCAGCCCAGTAGTTTTTTTTTCTTTCTGAAAATGGCTAGCCTACTTTTTTTTGTTCTTTTGCAGAATACCCAACCGAGGCCTACTTGCTTTGTCAGCACTGCTGGGCTGCAAATCTTTCAAGACGAGGAGAGCTTCATTCGGCTTGCCCAGAAAATTGGCTATTAGTAATGAGAAATGGGTTGTACATTTTTAAAACACATCAAACCGGCAATTTGTTTCAAATTTATTTTCTTTTATTTCGAGATTTTAAATTCCGTTGATTTTTATGCGTGTACAATTATTTTGATTTTATATTGATATAAATTTATTTTTCAAATTAGTTTGAATGTGACTCGAAATTTTGGGATTAAAAATAGTTCGGACCGCACCGAAATATGAAAAATTCCGTATAATTTTTTAACCGTGGCCACAATATGGGCTGTAATGCTAACAAAAAGAATATGGGCTCCAAAAAACCCTTAAGAATTAGCAAATGGGATGTGAATTATTAGAAATAATGGCAGATGGGTTGTATGCGATTTTCCACAGATTTGAGGCTGACTTGTATGCCTACTATAGGTTGACGCACACGCACCACCGTATCAACTTAGTTAACACATGAGAGCAGAGACTGTTGGATGTCCATCCAACGGCCATTTTGCTTCTTCAATCTCTGCTCTTCCTGCTCCAGCCGCTCAAACAAGCACCAGCGGGACTGCCTGCTCCCTTCTCCCGCGGCCGGCTGTGCTACCGCGCAGTCCTCACCGTCCCATCGTACTCCCATCACTGGCCTAGACATCCCTCTACTCACACACACCAACCGTAATTCTCCAGCGACTGCAGACGAATAAGTAAACCCTCGTACTCCCCTCCACGTGGGAAACAACTGTCGAGTCTTCCATGGCTCCGTGTCGTTCCCTTCCTAGGCCTCGCCATCGTCCACCACCCTGGTGCTCTCGGCGCGGTGTGGTCAACGTGGTCAACAAACAACATCCATATGAAGAGGACTATACGTGGAGAGGCTGATAGGTGGGTCCACGACCACACGCAAGGTAGTGCCTCGTTATTACGCGCAAAATAATGATTTCTCCACCTGATAGCTGGGACCCACTGGAAGGGCCTCTGTATCTCACGAAAAAAATGTTCCCCCCGGTGACAGCTCAGACCCACTAGCTATATCTTCGCACGCAAGGAAGTGCTTCCTTATTACGCACAAAAAAATGAATAATCCCCCTGCTAGTTGGGACCCACCATAGTGGGAGGCTGACTTGTGGGCCTACTAAGTTTACGGGGTGGAGGGCTTTGTCAACTTAGTCAATATGAACGATTCTAGCTCTAGTGACCGTAGTCGAACCAATCAAACAGCCTCACACCGCAGCCTCACACCACAGCCGAACCAGTCAACCCTCGCACTCCTCTCCGTGTGGGCATCCACTACCGCGTCTTCCCCGACTCCGTGTCGTCCCCTTCCTAGGCCTCGCCGTCGTCCACCGCCTTGGTGCTCTTGGAACTGCGTGGTCAATGTGGTCAAGGAACGAATTCCATCGGAAGAGGACTGTACGTGGAGAGGCTGACAGCTGGGTCCATGGCTACGGCAAGGAAGTGCCTCTTTATTACACGCAAAATAATGATTCCTCCACCTGATAGCAGGGACCCACCGGATGGGCCACCATATTTCATGAAAAAAATGTTTCCCCCCTGACTGCTAGGATCCACCAGCTACATCTTCGCACGCAAGGAAGTGCGTCCATATTAGGGGCAAAAAATATGATTCTCCCGGGACAGCTGGGACCCACCAACTATATCTTTGCACACAAGGAAGTGCCTTCTTACCTCCCTGACAGCTGGGACCCACCCGATCGAACCGTACATAGGGTTGTCTGTCTGGTCGCAAATGTGAACGTACATAATGGTCGATCGGTCTATCTACAGGCTACAACGATGAACCATGGCCGAGTAAGGAAGGGCACATGTCGTAGTAGAGGCGCGGACGTAGCATGTCACGCAGTCCCGTCTATATCGTGTACAAGTATGTACAACTAGGGCGCAAGAAAGTAAATACGGCCACATACATACATACAGGCGGGGTCTCGAACGCCTACTCGCACATATGTACGGCCAGGGCCCGTGTACATGGAGAAGCAGCGAAGGGCAGCAATGGCGTCCCGTTCATCGGCAGCCAACCGTCTAGGTAAAAACGGTGAAACTACATCGTGTTCATCGGGAGGCAATGGAATGCGTCCAGTTCATTGGGAGCCAACCGGCTTGGACGGAACAGCCAAAACGAGGCCGAGCGTACCGCAGAACAGAGGAAACGGCCTTCTGTTCGACTGCCTATGGTCGAAACAGGATCCTGTTCATCGGGAGGGGTCTGGCGTACTGCAAAACAAAGGAAACGGACTTGTCTTCGACCTCCTACGGTCGAAACGGGGTCCTGTTGATCGGGAGGGGTGTGGCGTACCACAAAACGGAGGAAACAAACTTCTCTTCGACCTCCTACAGTCGAAACGAGGTCCTGTTCATCAGGAGGGGTGTGGCGTACCGCAAAATGGGACTCCATGGGCTACTGTTCATCCACCATCTACTGCCTCGCTCGAGCCTCCACGGGCTACTGTTCATTCACCGTCCACCTCCTCGAGCCTCCACCTGCTACTGTTCATCCACGGCGTCTCCCTCCTGCCTCCACAGGCTCCTGTTCATCCACGGGCTCCTATTCATCCAGCCTCCACCGGCTATTGTTCAACCATCTCTCCACGGGGTCATGTTCATCCAGTCTCCACCTGCTACTGTTCAACCAGCCCTCCACACAGGGTCCTGTTCAACCAGCCCTCCATGGGGTCCTGTTCATCCACCCCCAACCGGCTTGATCAGGGTCCTGTTCATCCAGCGGCAACGGCCTCTACTAACATGGGGTCCTATTCATCCAACCCCCACCGGGAACTATTCATCCAACCCCCAACAATGCTCACTATTCATTAAGAGGTAGTAGGTTCGATCGGCTTCAGTTAGCAGCAATAGCGAAGGAATCGCTCGATCGGGTTCACTTAACAAATAGGGATCGACCGATCGCTCGGGTTCAGTAATGCGTAGCCAGTGCAATCGCTCGGGTTCAGTAAGCGAACGCCTCGCTTGGGTTTAGTTAGAGCCCAACGCCTCACACACATGCGCGTACGTGTATGAGAGAAACGCGCAAACATCCGTGCATCGCTCGGCCCCGACCACCCACTGTAACCGGGAACTCCCTTATATTTTCCTTGCCCTTGCTTCTACCACGGTTTTTCCGTCATGGACGGCCCAAAGAATGTCATGCAGCTGTGTCTCGGGACCGCCCAGGATGAAAATCCCATTTTCTGTCATGATTTTTTGTCACAGAAGTAGGAGCCCACCACATCTGTGATGATACCGGGTTTGTCACGATTATCGTCATAGAACTGTCATAAGTATGACAGAAAAAATTTCGTTCGGCCCAAAATGTCACGGATGTGTCTTTTTTTGTAGTGAGAATTGGGACCAACTTCTTAAGAATGCAAGATTAGGGTAAGTTCAACTTGGTCCATCAAATCATTTCTAAATGTTCGGACCGAACAGTCCAAAAGTCTTTTGTCATCCAACATCAGTCACCAAATTCGTCCGAACCAATTTGGATGTCTAACAGAAACCAAACATAAAAGAGGTTTGCAAGCGTCCGGACCTCGGCCACGTTGGACTCTGACATGTCCGACCCACCCAAAATACCATCCAGAGCCCGCACATTTGGACATCCACCACTATTTCCATGTCAAAGCACACCCTTTCTCACTGCTTCGGCCCTGATTGCCCTACACCATTCTGGCCCGTTCCGACGTCCGCCGCCACAAAGGATGTGACAGATACCAGTGGCTCTGCCACCTCACTCTTGGAGTCAGGGCAAGACCTAAGACAAACAAGTTCATTAGCTTTTGCTCGCACAAACTTCTAACTGAACTACTTTTCTCTGCTAGAGCTCCAATGAGATGCACAGTAGGAGCCTGACCAACTGCATAGGCTCGCCGGGTGCTGCCTCTGCCAATTGTCTTCTCATCGGAGCCGAAGGACCCAACAGCAGTGGTCTCCCGTAAGGTAGTGTTCGCGAAACTGTGGTGGTGGTGGTGCGGTTTTTCTATTATCTTTAATGTATTGCCTCTTTGATGATGCAGTAAGCACAAAATATGTTGGATTTGCAGTGCTTTCATTGTTTGATGTGCTACATTTTTATGGCACAAGATCTTAAAATTTGTTGCATAAGTACTTTTGTTTTATCACAATGATATTAATTTTTGATAACATTTCCCTCTCTTTATTACGCTTCAACCTTTGTTACATTCTTTAGTAAGAGAGTGATACGTCTCTGTCTTATCTATAATTTTTGTTTGTTTCATGCCAATATTCTACAACTTTCATATACTTTTGGCAACTTTTTATTGTTTTTTGGGACTAACATATTGACCTAGTGCCCAGTGCCACTTCCTGTTTGTTGCATGTTTTTTGTTTCACAGAATATCCATATCAAACAGAGTCCAAACGCGATAAAAACTTATGGAGATTTTTTTTGGAATATATGTGATTTTGGGGGAAAAAGAATCAACACGAGACGATGCCCGAGGGGCCCACAAGTCCTAGGGGCGTGACCCCTACCCTAGGTGCACCTGGGAGGCTTGTGGCCACCCTGTAAGGCGGTTGGTGCCCTTCTTCCGCCGCAAGAAATATAATTTCCGGATTAAAATCGTGTTATAATTTCAGTCCAATCGGAGTTACGCATCTCCGGGAATTTAAGAAATGGTGAAAGGCCAGAAAACAGGAACGCAGAAACAGAAGGAAATAGAGAGAGAAATCCAATCTCGAAGGGTCTCTCGCCCCTCCGCCACCATGGAGGCCAAGGACCAGAGGGGAAACCCTCCTCCCATCTAGGGGGGAGGCCAAGGAAGAATAATAAGAAGAAGGAGGTGGGCTCTCTCCCCCTCTGTCTCGGTGGCGCCGAAACGCCGCCAGGGCCGTCATCATGACGACGATCTACACCAACAACTTCACTGCCGTCATCTCCAACTCTCTCCCCCTCTCTGCAATGGTGTAACACCTCTTCTCCCTGCTGTAATATCTACTTAAACATGGTGCTCAATGCTATATATTATTTCCCAATGATGTATGGCTATCCTATGATGTTTGAGTAGATCTGTTTTGTCCTATGGGTTGATTGATGATCATGATTGGTTTGAGTTGCATGTTTCATTATTGGTGTTGTCCTATGGTGCTCTCCGTCTCACGCAAGCGTGAGGGTCCCTGCTATAGGATTTGCAATATGTTCATATTCGCTTATGGTGGGTGGCGTGAGTGATAGAAGCACAGACCCGAGTAAGGGGGTTGTTTGGGTATGGGAGTAAAGAGGACTTGATACTTTAATGCTATGGTTGGGTTTTACCTTAATGATCTTTTGTAGTTGCGGATGCTTGCTAGAGTTCCAATCATAAGTGCATATGATCCAAGTAGAGAAAGTATGTTAGCTTATGCCTCTCCCTCATATAAAATTGCAATAATGGTTACTGGTCTAGTTATCAATTTCCTAGGGACAAATAACTTTCTCGCGTTACAAAAATCTCTCTACTATAACTAACTTAATTGTTTTTTATCTAAACTACCCCTAGTTTTTATTTACGTGTTCTTCATTATCTTGCAAATCTATCCTATCACACCTACAAAGTACTTCTAGTTTCATACTTGTTCTAGTTAAAGCGAACGTTAAGTGTGCGTAGAGTTGTATCGATGGTCGATAGAACTTGAGGGAATATTTGTCCTACCTTTAGATCCTCGTTGGGTTCGACACTCTTACTTATCGAGAAAGGCTATAATTGATCCCCTATACTTGTGGGTTATCAAGACCTTTTTCTGGCGCCGTTGCCGGGAAGCAATAGCGTAGGTGAATATTCTCATGTGTGCTTGTTTGCTTTATCACTAAGTAGATTTTATTTTCTGTTCTAAGTTGTTCTCTATCTTTAGTTATGGATATGGAACACGAAATACCAAAAAAATTAGGTTTACTTGCTACTCATGGAGATGGGGAACCTCCTAAAACCCTCGATGCTCGTTATGTGGGAAATATTAAACACTACTTTGATAATCCTGAGAAAACCCCATTCAACTTGATAATGGGAGACACGTTGGATCAACGTGAATACTTTAGGGATTATCGCTTAACTCAAAAAGGGAAACTCTTATGGGATCAAATTCATATGTTGCATTGGTATGCTCAGAATTTATGCTTTGAGATATGATTATACTTGTTGCTCTAGGATGAAGGTTCCACACCTTCCCTTTTCATGTAAGTTTAATGATGATGAACCTTGGCTTCTTATGCTAATGGTATATATGATTACTATGATGTGGAATGAATAGAAGAATTCGTTGCTTTTAAGGGTGCTTATGAAATTGAATCTTTGTTTGAAAAGTGTGCAAATTATGATGATGTTGTTTACTGACCTGAAAATTATGCTATACTTAAATATTGCTATGAGAATTATGAATATAATGCCAATATTAATGAGTTTATTGAGAAAATCTTCGCTGTCCAAGAAGAGGCTAACATTTTGCAGGAATCTATGAAAGAAGAAATTGATGACACTGTGAGCTCATTAGATGAAAAAGATGAGGAGGAGAGTGAAGAACAAAGGGAGGAAGAGCGGATTAGCTACCCGTTCCCACCTTCTAATGTGAGTAACTCTTCAACTCATACATTGTTTAATTTCCCTTCGTTCTTATCGAAGGATGAATTCTATGATGATTGTTATGATCCCTTGGATTCGTTTGAAATATCCCTTTTTAATGAAACTGATGCTTGCTATGCTTGTGGCCATGATGCCAATATGAATTATGCTTATGGAGATGAACTTGCTATAGTTCCTTATGCTAAGAATGAAATTGTTGCTATTGAACCCACACATGATAGTCCTATTATCCTTTTGAATTCTCCCAACTACACTATATTGGAGAAGTTTGTTCTTATTAAGGATTATATTGATGGATAGCGTTTTACTGTTACACGTGATGATTTTGATGAATATAACATCCATGTTCTTGTTTCTACTACTTGCAATTATTATGAGAGAGGAACTACATCTCCACCTCTCTATGTTTCCACTACAATAAAATTGAAGAAACTGTTTATACTATGCATTGGCCTTTACTTGATGTGCATGAACTATTCTTTTATGACATGCCAATGCATAGGAAGAGTGTTAGACTCTATTGTTGCATGATATATGTTGCTTTGTGATCAATACTAAATTACAAATCATTGTTAATTAAAATTGGCTCTGATATACCTTGGGATCCGGGTGGATCCATTACTTGAGCACTTTATGCCTGGCTTAATGGCTTTAAAGAAAGCACCGCCAGGGAGATAACCCGGAAGTTTTAGAGAGTCATTTTATTCTGTTGTGTGATTTTAAAAAGTTTAAAAACAAAAAAAAATATAGAGGGGACCTTAAAAACTTTTTCAAAAGCAAAAGCAAAAGTGAGAAAGACGAGCATTGTTAAAGTGGGAGCTAGCCTTGAACTTTGTTCATGCCCATGGAAACTTTGTGAACCTTGATTACAGAAACTTTTCAACAAAAATAATCATCCCCTATTACAAATCCATTGTATTATAAAAATAATGTGCCAAGATTTTCCTTTAGGATGATTAGATTGCTTGTTTGGTTTGTTCAGTGCAGAAACAAAAACTTTGGATGTAGTGCGTGAATTTACATTTTTTACTGGAACGTCAAAAGTTTCTGAAATTTTTACACATTACTGCTATACAAACTGTTTATTTTTTCCTAATTGTTAAGAATTTTTGGAGTTACATAAGTATGGTGGATGTTCATATTGCTATAGATTGTTCTATTTTTGACAATTTCTATTTTTGATGCATTGTTTTGCGTGTTTTGATGAATCTACGGAATGTTTCGGTGATATAAGCCGTGGTGAAGTTAGAGTACAGTAGTTATAATGCTAAAATAAAATATGAATGAGTTTTCAACAGTACTTAAAGTGGTGATTTGCTTTATTATACTAATGGATCTCACGAGTGTTTTGCTAAGTTTTGTGTGATTGAAGTTTTCAAGTTTTGGGTGAGATCCCAATGTATGAAGAAATAAGGAGTGGCAAGAGCCTAAGATAGGGGATGCCCGAGGCATCCCAAGGTAATATTCAAGGACTCCCAAGCAACTAAGCCTGGGATGCCCCAGAAGACACCCCCTCTTTCTTCTAACGACCATCGGTAATTTTACTTGGAGGTATATTTTTATTCGTCAGATGATATGCGCAGATTCTTGGAGCGTCTTTTGTGTTTATTTTTCCTTCTTTTATGAACCATGCGGGTATGAGATAGTCCTTGGTTGATTTATAGAATGCTCTTTGCACTTCACTTATATTTTTTGAGTATGGATTTATAGAATGCTTCATGTGCTTCACTTATATCATTTGAAGTTTGGATTGCCTATTTCTCTACACATAGAAAACTGCCATTTGTAGAATGCTCTTTTGCTTCACTTATATTTGTTAGAGCGTGGGCATATCTTTTGTAGAAAGAATTAAACTCTCATGCTTCACTTATATCTATTTAGTGAGTTAATAGGAATTTGTCATTCACATGGTTAGTCATAAAATCCTACATAAAAACTTGTAGATCACTGAATATGATATGTTTGATTCCTTGCAATAGTTTTGCGATATAAAGGTGGTGATATTAGAGTCATGACAATGAGTAATTGTGGATTGGTAGAAATACTTGTGTTAAGGTTTGTGATTCCTGAAGCATGCACGTATGGTGAACCGTTATGTGATGAAGTCGGAGCATGATTTATTTTTTGATTGTCTTCCTTATGAGTGGCGGTCAGGGACGAGCGATGGTCTTTTCCTACCAATCTATCCCCCTAGGGGCATGTGTATTTTTACTTTGCTTCGATTGCTAATAATTTTTTCAATAAGTATGTGAGTTCTTTATGACTAATGTTGAGTCCATGGATTATACGCACTCTCACCCTTCCACCATTGCTAGCCTCTCTAGTACCGCACAAATTTCGCTGGTGCATTAAACCCACCATATTCCCTTCCTCAAAACAGCCACCATACCTACCTATTATGGCATTTCCGTAGCCATTCCAAGATATATTGCCATGCAACTTCCACCGTTCTGTTTTATTATGACACGCACCATCATTGTCATATTGCTTTGCATGATCGTAACATAGCCAGCATGATGTTTTCATGGCTTGTCTGTTTTTTGATGTCATTGCTATGCTAGATCATTGCAAATCTCGGTACACTGCCAGAGGCATTCATATAGGGTCATATCTTTGTTCTAGTATCGAGTTGTAATTCTTTAGTTGTAAGTAAATAAAAGTGTGATGATCATCATTATTACAGCATTGTCCCATGTGAGGAAAGGATGATGGAAGCTATGATTCCCTCACAAGTTGGGATGAGTGTCCGGACTTTAAAAAAAATAAAAGAGGCCAAAGAAGCCAAAATAAAAAAAGAGCCCAACATAAAAAAATGAGAGAAAAAGAGAGAAGGGACAATGTTACCATCCTTTTTACACACTTGTGCTTCAAAGTAGCACCATGTTCTTCATGATAGAGAGTCTCCTATTTTGTCACTTTCATATACTAGTGGGGATTTTTCATTATATAACTTGGCTTGTATATTCCAATGATGGGCTTCCTCAAATTGCCCTAGGTCTTCATGAGTAAGCAAGTTGGATGCACACCCACTTAGTTTCTTTTTGAGCTTTCATACACTTATAGCTCTAGTGCATCCGTTGCATGGCAATCCCTACTCACTTGCATCGATATCAATTGATGGGCATCTCTACAGCCCATTAATTTGCCTAGTTGATGTGAGACTTTCTCCTTTTTGCTTCTCCTCACAACCTCCACCATATTCTATTCCACCTATGGTGCTATATCCATGGCTCATGCTCATGTATTGTGTGAAATTTGAAAAAGCTTGAGAACACTAAAAGTATGAAACAATTGCTTGGCTTGTCATTGGGGGTGTGCATGATGAAATATTTTGTGTGATGAAGATAGAGCATAGCCAGACTATATGATTTTTTAGGGATAACTTTCTTTGGCCATGTTATTTTGAGAAGACATGATTGCTTTATTAGTATGCTTAAAGTATTATTGTCTATATGTCAAATTATAGACTATTGCTTTGAATCACTCGTGTCTTAATATTCATGCCATGATTAGATTATGTGATCAAGATTATGCTAGGTAGCATTCCACATCAAAAATTATCTTTTTTGTCATTTACTCACTCGAGAACGAGCAGGAATTAAGCTTGGGGATGTTGATACATCACCGTTTTATCTATAATTTTTGATTGTTTCATGCCAATATTCTACAACTTCCATATACTTTTAGCAACTTTTTATATTAATTTTGGGACTAACATATTGATCTAGTGCCTAGTGCCAGTTCCTGTTTGTTGCATGTTTTTTGTTTCGAAGAATAACCATATCAAACGGAGTCCAAACATGATAAAACTTACAGAGATTTATTTTGGAATATATGTGATTCTTGGGAAAAAGAATCAACGCGAGATTATGCCTGAGGGACCCACAAGCTCTAGGGGCGTGCCCCCTACCTTGGGAACGCCTAGGAGGCTTGTGGTCACCCCGTAAGGTAGTTGGTGACTTTCTTTCGCCGCAAGAAAGATAATATCCGGATAAAAATCATGTTAAAATTTCAGCCCAACCGGAGTTACGGATCTCCGGGAATTTAATAAACGGTGAAAGGCCAGAAAACAGGAACGCAGAAACAGAAGGAAATAGAGAGAGAGAGAGAGAGAGAGAGAGAGAGAGAGAGAGAGAGAGAGAGAGAGAGAGAGAGAGAGAGAGAGAGATCCAATCTCGGAGGGGCTCTCGCCCCTCTACTAGGGGTGGATTAACGAGCAGCTCGGCTGATTAAGCTCGTACTCGTTAAGCTCGTTAAGATTAACGAGCAGAAAACCCTGCTCGGCTCAGCTCGTTTGAAGCTCGTTAAGCTCGTGAGCTCTCGCGAGCACCCGTTAATAGATTATAATGTGTTGTGATATACATGATGAATGTGTATGTGTGGTTTTGAAGATGAAATATGATGCCTACAAAAAGAAATGCAGTAGTTTGTTGCCTCATATGTTGATTAAATTGAATAGATGGTTGAGGTGTTACAAAAAGTTTGTCATGTAAGATGAAAAATATGTGTTGTGTTGTTACTAACGAGCTTGACAAGCTACTGGTAAAACTCGTTAGCTTGCTTGTTAAGCTCGTTAAGCTTAACGAGTTGAAGTCAATGATTGGCTCTGTTCATTAAGAAGCGATCTACAAGCTTAACGAGTCGAACTATCGAACACTCATTAAGCTCGCGAGCTATGAGCTTTTGGTCCAGCCCTACCCTCCGCCACCATGGAGGCTTAGACCAGAGGGGAAACACTCCTCCCGTCTAGGGGGGAGGTCAAGGAAAAATAAGAAGGATGGGGCTCTCTCCCCCTCTCTCCCGGTGGCGCCGGAACGCCGCCGGGGCCATCATCATGACGACGATCTACACCAACAACTTCGCCACCGTCATCACCAACTCTGTCCCCCTCTATGCAGCAGTGTAACACCTCTTCTCCCTGTTGTAATCTCTACTTAAACATGGTGCTCACCACTACATATTATTTCCCAATGATGTATGGCTATCCTATAATGTTTGAGTAGATTTGTTTTGTCCTATGGGTTGATTGATGATCGTGATTGGTTTGAGTTGCATGTTTAATTATTGGTTGTTATCCTATGGTGCTCTCCATGTTGCGCAAGCGTGAGAGATCCCCATTGTAGGGTTTCCAATATGTTCATGATTCGCTTATGGTGGGTGGCGTGAGTGACAGAAGCACAGGCCTGAGTAAGGGGGTTGTTTGCATATGGGAGTAAAGGGGCTTGATAATTTAATGCTATGGTTGGGTTTTACCTTAATGATCTTTAGTAGTTGCGGATGCTTGCTATGGTTCCAATCATAAGTGCATATGATCCAAGTAGAGAAATTATGTTAGCTTATGCCTCTCCCTCATATAAAATTGCAATAATGATTACCGGTCTAGTTATCGATTGCCTAGGGACAAATAACTTTCTCGCGTTACAAAAAGCTCTCTAGTAGAACTAACTTAATTGTTTCTTTATCTAAACAACCCCTAGTTTTTATTTACATGTTCTTTATTATCTTGCAAACCTATCCTATCACATCTACAAAGTACTTCTAGTTTCATAATTGTTCTAGGTAAAGCGAATGTTAAGCGTGCGTAGAGTTGTATCGGTGGTCGATAGAACTTAAGGGAATATTTGTCCTACCTTTAGCTCCTCGTTGGGTTCGACACTCTTACTTATCGAGAAAGGCTACAATTGATCCCATGTACTTGTGGGTTATCAGAGAGGGAGGAGCTCAGTAGGAGTCTCATCAAGAAAACTATTACAAAGCGGGCCCTTGGTCCAAAAAATCTAATTCATGAGTAGTAGTATTTGCCTCTCTTGGGCAGTTCACAAAGGTGGCATAAGGAAATTCACACGCAATATGATAACAGTCATCCAAGATTGCATCATCTTGTCCCACAGATCGTCCTCCCTCATTCATCATGTTGATGATATCGATATTCTCAGAGTTGACTATAATCTTGTTACACCCAACAGTTTGAGGTAGAGAAAATCTGTACCACAAAGCAATGGCTTCAGCAGTGATAACATCATGGCTGTAGTAAATTCTCCAGTTGCATGTGTTAATAAACTTTTGGCCATCATCTCCTATAACGGTATCTATTGTTCCTTTAAGAAGTTCATGATTGAATGAGGCATCTACTATAGTTTTACATGCCCCCTAGGAGGTAACTCCCAGCCTCATGTTTTCCTCTTGGCCTCTGGAGCGGTGGTCGTAGTGTAGTTCGGTGTTAATTAGAACTTGAATAGAGATGAAATTTTATAGCACTTTGATTTTCGTCACCGGCAAAGCTTCCTCCTCTCCCACCATAAGTACCAACGCGTGATCACTATAATTTCATGCACATTCACTTGCCACAAACCGTTCATATCATGTTCATATTGTTCCAGGAGAAAACTGAGCACACTCTCTCCTGCCTTATCTATCAAGCATGCATTTAGAATTATGTTATGCAGCCTAAGTTCCCTCCAAACCTATATCGCTGACGAGCATTGGAACAAGGCATGTAGGGTATCGTCGTCTCCTATTTTCCATGTTTGACATTGGCGAGAGATTTTAATATGCATGTTTGATAAATCGACTCTGCATGGAAGAGTAACATGGATAGTCTTCCGTACAAAGACTTTTACTTTCATTGCACATTGCAGACCCCAAACTTTCTGTCATACACCGCCAATTTGCACTGCTCCTTGTCCATTAGAGTGACGGAGATTTGCACCATATCTAAGATCTCATTCAACATAATAAGCTAACTTAATGATACGTCTCCAACAAATCTACTTTTCCAAACACTTTTGCTCTTGTTTTGGACTCTAATTTGCATGATTTGAATGAAACTAACTTGGACTGACGCTATTTCCAGCAGAACTACCATGGTATTGTTTTTGTGCAGAAATAAAAGCTCTCAAAATTAGCATAAAATTTATAGATATTTTTTTTGGAATTAATAAAAAATACTAGCAAAAAGATCCACTAGAGGGGGGCCACCACAGGGCCACAAGCTCAGGTGGTGCCCCCTAGGGCGCACCATGTGAGCTTGTGGGCCCCTCAAGCCTCTATTTGCCTACCTCCGGTCCTATAAGTCCTGTTTCGCGGAGAAAGAAATCAAGGAGAAAGAATCATCGTGTTTTATGATACAGAGCCCCGTCACATCCTTTTCTTCATCAGGAGGACTGATCTAGAGTCCATTTGGTGCTCTGGAGAGGGGGTTCATCGCCATCGTCATCAACAATCCTTCTCCATCAATAATTCCATGATGCTCACAATTGGGAGTGAGTAATTCCTTCACAGGCTTGCTGGACGGTGATGGAGATGAATGATATTTGTCATGTAATCAAGTCAATTTGTTAGGGCTTGATCCCTAGTATCCACTATGTTCTGTGATTGATGTTGCTATGACTTTGTTATGATTAATGCTTGTCACTAGGGCCCGAGTACCATGATTTCAAATCTGAACAATTTATGTTTTCATCAATATATTTAAGTTCTTGATCTTATCTACCAGTTATATGCACTTGTTATTGTTTTGAACCGTAGACCCCAAGGTGATAATAATTGGGATACTCTCCGGGGATGACTGTAATTTGAGGAGTTCATGTATTCACCATGTGTTAATGCTTTGATCCGGTTCTCTATTAAAAGGAGGCCTTAATTACCCTTAGATTTCCTTAAGGACCCACTACTGGAGGATGCTGCTAACACGACACTACAATCAGAGACCCTTCGACGAAGTTGTATGTGATCCAATAATCGCAAACGCTGATGTAAAAAACGCTCAAAAAAGATGCAAAATGTTTGCAATGGTGGATACATCAAACACGGTTCTGAATTTAGCTGCGTGTGTGATACGAGGCATGCTGTTCAGTTCAATGAACTGTCTGCGATGAGGCAGAAGAATAGAAACGGGCAGCCAGATGAAGGTGTGTGTGATATACGACATACGGTTCACTCGGATGAACAGTTTGTGATTAGGCGGAACAAAACAAACGGTCAGCCAGACCAAGGTGTGTGCGATAGAGGGCAAATAGTTCACTTGGATGAACTGTTTGCGTTGAGCCAAGATAGCAGAAATGGTTCAATTTAACAAGATATGTGTGATACGCGGCAAACAGGTCTGTAACCAAAAATGCGTGCGAAGACTGATAATAACACAGACGATTGTTGCTAATAAGACGTGTGTGTTGTGCATTGGGATTGCATACAAAACAACAACATATATAGACACACACACATACACACACACATACACTTATAAGGACATGGTTGCATAACCAAATTAAACATCCAATTACATAGGTGGCTACTACACACATGACATTTGCACACACCAAAGTAAACTATTACATGCATATTTACATAGGTGGCTACTACACACATGACATTTCCACACACCAAAGGCAACTATATATTACATGCATAATTAACTAGGATAAACTATCATACGATCATCATCTACTTATTATGACGTTTGCGGCTACTGCTCTGGTTGTGGCTCAATCTGGCCTCGTCGATTTGGGTAACGAGGCACTTCCTCATGTCAACGATCCACCTGTGCATCTTGTAGCATGTGTACAAGCTCTTAGCCATGAACCTGAGGTGAGGTTCATCCAGTTGCCACATCCAGGCCCTGTGCCAGGATACGAGACTTGTTCTCTTGGCATCCTACTTCATCTTTTCGTAGTAGGGGTCGATGTTGTACGAGGCGAGGTCAACCAGGGAGTCCTTCTTTGTGCTACCCCAGACCCTGTAGTGCTCATAGAGTTCGACAAGGTTCTTGCAGGCCAAGCCCATAACCCTGAGTGCTTTTACATCGTTGGTGGTTTCCACCATAGCGAACTTGTAGTCGGTGCTGTTGACAAACCTGGCGTAACGGTCGCAAGGTACTGTGGCCATGCAGTAGTGGTAGATGAGGACATGATCAAGCATGCACAACTGGGCGACGACAACCTTTTGATCTTTGCCGGGAAGACCGACGGTGTACTGGAGGTCGATGCCAACTACCTTGTACTCGTCTCCAGCAAGCAAATGCTCTACGGTGTTGATGTAGTCCTCCACCACAGCCGGGTCGATGGTTTACACCACCATGAGATTTTTCTCCCTCGCGTGGGTCTCGACTTTATGCTCGCCGAACTCCATTGGAGCACCGCTAGATATCCTCTCTGTATGTGTCATCATGGGTGTGCTTGTTGTGTTATGGGGAGAGATCGAAAGGTTGAAGAGACTAAGGTTATAATGGCCGCAGGAATTAATGGGGAAGCCGGATGGACTGGAATATCCGCACGCCCGGATGGCAGTTCTAATTTGCAGCGCGTAACTCCATCGTGCCGCACGTAGCTACATCGTGGCAACGCGCGTGGTGCAACCGCATGCATATGGGCCCCCATCGTGATCGTGCTCAAGCCCTAACCGTTGACAGAGTGCGTGAGCAGGGACGCGAGCAGAGCACTCTGCGGCGCCTCAACAGCGAGCAACCATATATATATGTGCATATAGTAGTTGAACACGCAAGGAAAAATTGTCCACAAGCCAAGCACATGGAGGTACGTGAGCAGAGCGCACCGTGGCGCCTAACGGCGAGCACAACGTGTTGCGGCACCTAACGACAAGCAGAGCGCACCCATGGACGGGAGCAGAGGCTGGGACAGTGATACGTGGCAAATAAGATGAACTATGCGAGCGATGGCGGAGACATCAAGCACGAATCAGATTAGAGTTGCGTGTGCGATACGTGGCATACAGTTGATCCATCTGAGTTGTTTGTGATGGAATAAGCCATGTGTGTTGTGGGCAAATGCTTGTTGGTATATAACCATTTGCGATTGATGAATTCAACACCAACAGGTTACCTAGTGTGGTCTGTGTGCGATGTGATATGCTCTGTTTGCAGAACATCTATGCTCTGTGTACAGAAGAACAATATATATATATATATATATATATATATATATATATATATATATATATATATATATATATATATATATATACTTGTAATAGGACATGGTTGCAAGACCAAACTAAACATCCAATTACGTTATATAACAAATACCATAAATACTGCAAGGTTCAAATTCTAGCATTACAAGGCCCAAAATCAAAGATTACAAGGTTCAAACTATTCAGACACATAAAATTCATCTTCTTCAAAATCTTTTTCATGCATTATTTCTACGAAAGGATCATCCACCGGGACATCATATAGCGTCTCAATACAGTGACTTCCGAATAATCTATCATATGAAGTTACAAACTGAAATTCAGCTTGTGCAGAGCCTTTTCCATTCAGCTATAGATGCCCGCGCTCTTTAGCAATCCATTCACTTCTGCGCAGTAAATATAGGGCAAACCTCATTACCTTGAGCAACCTTGCTTTCTCAACAAAGAACTTGGCGAATTTAATTTCTAGTGTGGTGCCTTGGTACTCGTTAAAAGTAATTTCTGTGAGATGAAGATCAAGGCATTCAATGGGGATTGTTATATTCCCCAACGTTTTCTACTTTCGGACCTGCTAGTATCTGCAAATGAAGACAACATATTAGTACATAGCTGCAAATTTGAACACTTCGAGCCTCTTTGATTTGCAGGATTTCTAAAATACACGAAAAGAGTGAAATGCCAGCTTCAATCTTACATGATAAACTTTTATCACGAAAGCATGTCGGGCAAAGGAATAAAACGCGTACACCACTAGCATCTCAAAAAATATATGTATTGAAATCCTCCAAATTTCCTTAAGAAATCATTCTACATTTGTCATTGTAATCATTGGTAAAAGTAACAAAAAAATTGAGCTCCATTGTGGTTAACAATTAATAGGAAGGAGCACCACCGCAATGTATAGCTTCTCCGTGCAAGGAAAGCATCTAAGGAAACTAACAACTTCATCCAGCTCAGGGCCGACAGATTGTAGTGCCAAGATCTTCACTGTGTGTAGAGGCCGGTTAAAACTTGTGGGAATCATTTTTTGGATGACAAGCAAACATATAGATCAAGAACAATTAGATAAAATGTGTTGTCCAATAATATATAAGAAGGAGAAGAAGAAGACTCTTGTACCTGAATGGATAATGATCCAGTAACAAGTTCGTTGAATTCAACACACAAATAACCCACCACTGTCAATTTCGGTGCGTGAATGACCTTGATTCTTGCTGGACCTAATTTATCAAGTACATACAATCTCTCAAGGAAAGGCGCATTCTCAATGACAATATCGTGAAACACCTCAACTGATAGCCTTGGGCGGCACCAGGAATGCACATAAATCGCACAGACATTCGTCAAGGTAACGTGGAGGCTACTGGACCCATCCATCGCATGAAGACGAAGGTACTTGAGCGTTGTACAGCTGACGAGCAGGCGCTCCAAATCCTCCTTCGAGATGCGGATGACAATGAGCTCGAGGTGCTTAAGTTTAGGAAGATGAAGAGTGCATGTGGCATCGATCCGGGGGGAAAATGCACCGCCTGAATGTAGCACGGTGCAGCATGGGCGCGAGGCAGAGCACAGACGGTGGCAATGGGCAAGGGCGTCTAGCATGAAGGCTGAGCTCCTCAAGCCGATCCAGGGCTGGGGATAGAAACCAATAGTGCAACCTGGGTTCGGTCTTGTTATGGGGATTGAGCCTGTCGGTAGCTAGGCGTCTGACCGGCCCAGGGTGCGTGGCGAGGACATGGGACAATGCATCCAGGCGTTGCTTCTCCCCGCTGCAGAACTCATGGTCAACGATGATGTCCAGGGTGGTGGTGTGCCAGAGGGGGCACCACTGCTGCAAGAGGACAGTGGTCTGCACACCATATTTGATGGGGAGGTGGGATATGATGGTTACCAACATCTCACCGGGGAGGCTGCTGATGAAGTACATGTTCGCCGGGGGCTCTTGCGGTTCAGGCTTGACCCGCCCCCGCTTGTTGGCCGGCTCGTCCTCCATATCATAGCAGGCGGCGATCCTCAGCGGCGGTGCTTGTAGATGAGAACGGAGGACTGTTCTATGTACCTTCCTGAGGCAGCCGAAACAACAGCCCAAAACCAACAATAAATTGCAGCACTCGCGGCGTGCGCGGTGGATTGCTCACAGTCGTCCCGTCTAATCAAACAGCTGCCTGCGGTAGTAAATGGTTAGTGGAACGCCCACAGTTGGACTAATATGACCATTTGCGATAATAAAGTGGTGGCTATTTGCTAAAAATGCCTAGAAAATCAATGTATAAAATGGCGAAACGAACCCTGAATAATTTTGTATGTTTAGCACAGTTGCATGTTGCCTCTGTAAAATAAATCAACGCGGGAAGATACATCGTATGTCGTTTCGCACAGATCATGTGACCAAGTTCCCTCTCGGAACCATGAGGCTTCTTGATAGAATCTCCGGTTTGTATGAACGAAAATATGGGTCAAAGCCTAGTCGAAAAGGGCAGCAATATCTAACCCTAGCTTACAGAAGGTACAAAAGCACGATGATTAATTATTCATCAGGTTTACACAAAATCCAGATTGAACAGGACAATAACAACTAACTCGACCAAAGTTTTCGGTAGTCACAATCAAATGGATCGGTCTGATCCATAAAATCAAGATCATGGACCATAAAATCTACTGGTACATGAAGACAAGTTGTTGTAAATAGAAGCCGAGCACGTTCAGAAGCCCTTTTGTCCACCTGAAACTTCTTTATATGTTGTTCAATGTGTCCATCCATGAGAAAGTTTTTGTTAAAGGACTTAATCCTCATGGACAATAGTACTCTAGCATTCAACAGGAAGAATGTGTCAAAGTTAGTGTTTTCATGGTTGGATGCATACCCTTCCAGTGCTATTGTCCTCAAACGAATGTCATGAGAACTGAGAAAATCCCAGTGCTTCTTATGCGACTGATTGGTTATACCTTTTTGTCCATGTCATTTAGGCTAAATAGGCATGAAGACTAAAAATAGTTAATGTCTAAAAAAATAGTACAGCCGAACGGTTTGTTCTAGTAAAGTATTTCAATATGCTTGATATCATCACCTCTATATAAAAATTCTCTAGACATGGAAAGCATCATAGCAAGCCGATAATCATGTTCAAATCAAAACACCACGTACTGATATGTAAGGTCTTGACAGAATCCAGCACCATTGATAGGGTACCCATGGACAAACTCTTCATTGAGCATAGAACATAATATTAGTACCAAAAGTGTACTCTAAGATTATATAAAGATTATGCACACAAATGAAAAATGCAGCTTATGATTACAAAAGTGTTGATGATATAAAACTTACACACACAAATGAAAAATGAATCTTACGATTACAAAAGTGTTGAATATAATATTGAAGGAACTATGCCCTAGTGGCAATAATAAAGTTGTTATTTTATATTTCCTTATTCATGGTAAAGGTTTATTATTCATGATAGAATTGTATTGATCGGAAACCTTAACACATGTGTGAATACATAAACAAACACCGTGTCCCTAGTGAGCCTCTACTAGACTAGCTCATTGATCAAAGATGGTTAAGGTTAGCATAATGATCGTTCAATTTTATTGCTATTGCTTTCTTCATGTCAAATACACATTCCTTCGACTATGAGATTATGCAACTCCCGGATACCAGAGGAATGCCTTATGTGCTATCAAATGTCACAATGTAACTGGGTGATCATAAAGATGCTCTACAGGTGTCTCTGAAGGTGTTTGTTGAGTTGACATAGATCGAGATTAGGATTTGTCACTCTGAGTATCGGAGAGGTATATCTGGGCCCTCTCGGTAATACACATCATAAGCTTGCAAGCAAACGACTAAGGAGTTAGTCATGAGGTGATGTATTACGGAATGAGTAAAGATACTTTCCAGTAACGAGATTGAACTACGTATGAAGATACCGACAATTGAATCTCGGGCAAGTAACATACCAATGGACAAAGGGAATTACGTATGTTGTCATGATGGTTCGACCGATAAAGATCTTCGTAGAATATGTAGGAGCCAATATGGGCATCTAGGTTCCGCTATTGGCTATTGACCTGAGAGGTGTCTCGGTCATGTCTACATAGTTCTCGAACCCATAGGGTCCGCACGCTTAACGTTCGAGGATGATATAATATTATATGAGGTATGTGAATTGGTGACTGAATGTTGTTTGTAGTCCCGGATGAGATCAAGGACATTACGAGGAGCCTCGAAATGATCGAGAGCTAAATATTGATATATAGGACGATAGTATTCAGACACCATAAGTGTTCCGGAGGGTACCGAAAGGGGTTCTGTCGGTGTACAAAAGTAGGGGCTCTCCTTTTAACCCCTTTACTTGTGCACAGGCAGTCAGAGCCACGCGCCATGGCCGCACATAGCAGGGCAAAGGAGGGAAGCCGGAGAGAAGCCGAAGGCACGAGACAAATAAGGCAACATCAAGGACCAAGGCCACAAAGTGCAGACGGGCGAAGCAGGTTTCCCCGGCAAGGCCCTTGCCGGGGCAGCCTCTGCAGCCCCGGCAAGCCCCTTGCCGGGGCAGCTCGCCCACACCAGCGGAGTGAGCCACCCTTGAGCCACAGTCTCCAACGCCAACAACCACGTTGGGCCAGGGCTCGGGAGGCACCTCCATGGTGGCATGCAGATCTTTGTGAAGACAAAGAATACTCAAGATCAGATAAGGATTGGAGGGCAACAATCCTCGTCAAGATTCTTACCAAGGAAAATCCACAAGACCCTCGGCAAGACCCTTGCCAGGGACGACAGCACGCCACGGTAAGACCCTTGTCGGGCCACCCGGCAAGACCCTTGCCGAAGGCGACAACGGGGCCACTACCAGGCCCGCACCAACCAGATCCCCACCGCCGTTCACATGCAGCTGCCAGCCTGACCAGCTGGGCAGGCACCTGCGTGGCAGCATGCAGCTTCCGGGCCAACTTAGCACACACCTGCGTGGCGGCATGCAGATCTTCGTGGAGGCTCCACCACCGCGCCACCTCAGCTGCCTGCCTGCCTACATGGCACCGCATGCATCGCTGGCTAGAGCGCGTGTCAAAGCGAGGAGGAGCGGCAACGGACGGGACGGGCCTTGCCCCCCGTCCCCGATAAAGTGAAGGGACACCTAAGCTACGCATTAAATGCGTCTTGTACTGTAATACGAGCGATAAGCTCACGGCATTGTAGGCCTTTCCACCTCTTGTGTGCCATTGTGGCAGCCCCTTTCGCCTATAAAAGGAGGTCCAAGGCATACAGGAAAAGGATTCAGCTCTTTCGAACCACGCAGCACCCATAGCTAGTTCGAGAGCTCAAGAACACTCAATATATCCACCAAAGCAGGACTAGGGTTTTACGCATCCTCGCGGCCCGAACCTGGGTAAAAAATCCTTGTGCCAGCTACTGATCCTGCTCTTCTCACAATCCCGTGCCCCGCAACCGTAGTAGGGATTCTTGTGATCCCATAGGTGTCGTTTCCCACCGACATCTTTGACGCGCCAGGTAGGGGGCGCAATTGTGAGAATATGGTCTAGTAGTTGGCTTGTCAGTTCTTCGTCGCCACGACTCCTGCGGAGAAGGCGGCCAAGAGAGCGGCACTGCCTGCGAGCGCAAGGGACGCCAGGGCGGCGACGAGAAAGCTAAGTCATGCCAACCTTTAAATCTTCTCCTTAATGTAAGTTTATCGTCCTCGGAGGTTCTGCCTATGTATGGAAAACCTGTACGCAGAGGGGCCCTCCCGCGATTGGCAACGCCCTTGTCCTATTTCGAGTCCACTCAACAGTTCAAGCGACCGCGTCGAGAGCGGCAGGGTAGCCTTCCGCCACTAGCAACGCTCTTATCTCTGACTCGAGTCAAGCTCGATAGGTCGAGCGACCGCGCTAAAGGCGGTAAGGTGGTTCGCCCGGTAGCAAGCGCACCCAGTAGGCTAATGGGTTTCCGTCCTCAGGGCGTTGCTCTGGGTTTACGCGCCGGCAAGCCTACCTAGTTAGTGTAGGGTGGACATATAAAGGAAAATCAAACAGGAAAATAACATGTACAATGTCGGGAGTACTGCAGAGTTATATTACATAAATTGCCGCCACGGCTCTAACTAAAGATAGCAATTTTCTTGGTCATGAACTTGCAGCGGCGGTAAGGAACGGGGTGCCTAGTCCCGGCGCTGGCCCTCCAACATCTTGATTTGTCGACGTGGCTGAGGATGGGCTTGATACGCTCATTGAGCGCCGCGATGTCAGCATCCTCCGGCAAGCTCTTCAACGCAGCTTCGAAGTCGAGATCAGGATGCCAGTGCGCTATCTTGGCAAGCACCCTGGTCATGACACCCCGGCAGAGCATCCGGGACTCCTCGGCCAGGGAGGCCGTCCGGTCGGAGTGAAGCCGCTCCAGGGCCCGACGACCCTTTCAAAGTACAGGGTCAGTTTGGCGTTGGGGCTCAGGCTCGTCTTCGGGGCGTACCTCATGCCCGGCATCCCCATGATGCCCAGTTGTGTGGCGGCCGATTCCGCAACGACGACAAGGCGTTCGAACCAAGCTTCTCGCCCGCCACGTGGTCGTTGAGGTTGGCGGTCTCGTTCATCCGCAGCTGCTTCTCGGTCTCCAGGTCCATGGTCACGATCCCCAACGAGGGTCGTGGGGAAGCGCAGCGGATGGAGCATTTACCGGGGTAAAATCCACCCTGCCTGTCCGCGCACCATTCTGGTCCTGGCCCAACAACGTGTCGCGCTTATGTATGGCCCAGGCCCGGGGGCTCCTATCGGTGTACAAAAGTAGGGGTTCTCCTTTTGACCCCTTTACTTGTGCACGGGCAGTCAGAGCCACGTGCCATGGCCGCACATAGCAGGGCAAAGGAGGGAAGCCAGAGAGAAGCCGAAGGCACGAGACAAATAAGGCAACATCAAGGACCAAGGCCACAAAGTGCAGACAGGCGAAGCAGGTTTCCCCGGCAAGCCCCTTGTCGGGGCAGCTCGCCCACACCAGCAGAGTGAGCCACCCTCGAGCCATAGTCTCCAATGCCAACGACCACGTTGGGCCAGGGCTCGGGAGGCACCTCCATGGTGGCATGCAGATCTTTGTGAAGACAAAGAATACTCAAGATCAGATAAGGATTGGAGGGCGAAAATCCTCGTCAAGATTCTTACCAAGGAAAACCCACAAGACCCCCGGCAAGACCCTTGCTGGGGACGACAGCACGCCACGGCAAGACCCTTGCCGGGCCACCCGGCAAGACCCTTGCCGAAGGCGATAGCGGGGCCACTGCCAGGCATGCACCAACCAGATCCCCACCGCCATTCACATGCAGCTGCCAGCTTGACCAGCTGGGCAGGCACCTGCGTGGCAACATGCAGCTTCCGGGCCAAGTTAGCACACACCTGCGTGGCGGCATGCAGATCTTCGTGGAGGCTCCACCACCGCGCCACCTCAGCTGCCTGCCTGCCTACATGGCACCACGTGCATCGCTGGCCAGAGCGCGTGTCAAAGCGAGGAGGAGCGGCGACGGACGGGACGGGCCTCGCCCCTCGTCCCCGATAAAGTGAAGGGACACCTAAGCCACACATTAAATGCGTCTTGTCCTGTAATACGAGTGATAAGCTCGCGGCACTGTAGGCCTTTCCACCTCCTGTGTGCCACTGTGGCAGCCCCTTTCGCCTATAAAAGGAGGCCCAAGGCATACAGGAAAAGGATTCGGCTCTTTCGAACCACGCAGCACCCATAGCTAGTTCGAGAGCTCAAGAACACTCAATATATCCACCAAAGCAGGATTAGGGTTTTACGCATCCTCGCGGCCCGAACCTGGGTAAATGATCCTTGTGCCGGCTACTGATCCTGCTCTTCTCACAACCCCGCGCCCCGCAATCGTAGTAGGGATTCTTGTGATCCCATAGGTGTCATTTCCCACCGACAGGTTCCGGCCACCCCCGACGAAAGATATGGGCCTTATGGGCCAAGAGGGGAAACGCGCCAGCCACAACAAGGGGCTGGTGCGCCCCCCATATGGGCCGAACCAGGAGGAGAAGGAAAGAGGGTAAGGGAAAGGAAAGGGGGGATTCGGCATCCCCCTTCCTTCCCTCCTCCCTCCTCCGGCAAATATGGTAGGGGGCGCGGCCAAGGGGAGACCCCAAGTAGGATTCGGCCTACTTGGGTGCCTCCTGGCAGCCTCCCCTCTTCCTTCCACCTATATATATGTGGGGGCGCCCTAGCACACACCAGATCAATTGCTAGTCGTGTGCGGCGCCCCCCTCCACTGTTTACACCCCCGGTCATATTTTCGTAGTGCTTAGGCGAAGCCCTGCGAGGATCACTTCACTATCACTGTCACCACGCCTTCATGCTGATAGAACTCATCTACTACCTCGATGACTTGCTGGATCAAGGAGACGAGGGACGTCACCGAGCTGAACGTGTGCAGAATAGGGAGGTGTCGTGCGTTCGATACTTGATCGCTTGACGTGAGAAGAAGTTCGATTACATCAACTACATTGTGAAATGCTTCTGCTTACGGTCTACAAGGGTACGTAGACACACTTTCCCCCTCATTGCTATGCATCTCAATGGATAGATCATTGTGTGTGTGTAGAAAAAAATTTGTTTTCCATGCAACGATTCCCAACAGTGGCATCATGAGCGAGGTCTATGCATAGGTGATATGCATGCGTAGAACACAAAGAGTTGTGGGCGGTGATAGTCATACTTCTTGCCACCAACATTTTATTTTGATTTGGCGGTATTGTGGTATGAAGCGTCCCATACCAACCTTACATGTCCAGGCACATGAGACCGGTTCCACTGACAGACATGCAACTAGTTTTGAATAAAGGTGGTTGGCAGGTGTCTGTTTCTCCTACTTTAGTTGAATCGAATTTGACGGTGGTCGGTCCTTGAAGAAGGTTAAAACAGCAAACTTGACGAAACACCGTTGTGGTTTTATGCGTAGGTAAGAATGGTTCTTGCTAGAAGCCTGTAGCAGCCACGTAAAACTTGCAACAACAAAGTAGAGGGTGTCTAACTTGTTTTTGCAGGACATGTTGTGATGTGATATGGTCAATACATGATGTGATAAACGTTATTGTATGAGATGATCATGTTTTTAAGTTATCGGCAACCGACATGAGCCTTATGGTTGTCTCTTTATTGTATGAAATGCAAACGCCATGTAATTGCTTTACTTTATCACTATACGTTAGCGATAGTTGTGGAAGCAATAGTTGGCGAGACGACCACAATGCTACGATGGAGATCAAGGTGTCAAGCCGGTGACGATGGAGATCATAACGATGCTTTAGAGATGGAGATCAAAAGCACAAGATGATGATGGCCATATCATGTCACATATTTTGATTGCATGTGATGTTTATTTTTTATGCATCTTATTTTGCTTAGTACGGCGGTAGCATTATAAGATGATCCCTTCACTAAATTTCAAGGTAAAAGTGTTCTCCCTGAGTATGCACCGTTGCTACAGTTCATCGTATTGAGACACCACGTGATGATCGGGTGTGATAGACTCTAAGTTCACATACAACGGGTGCAAGACAATTTTGCACATGCAGAATACTTGGGTTAAACTTGATGAGCCTAGCATGTACAGACATGGCCTCGTAACACTGGAGACCAAAAGGTCGAACATGAATCATATAGTAGATATGATCACCATAGAGATGTTCACCATTGATGACTACTCCATCTCACATGATGATCGGACATGGATTAGTTGATATGGATCACGTATCACTTAGATGACTTGAGGGATGCCTATTTACATGGGAGTTCTTAAGTAATTTGATTAATTGAACTTAATTTATCATGAACTTAGTCATGGCCCGTGCTACCGTTCCCCTGAATTTTAATGTGCTCCTAGAGAAAGCTAAGTTGAAAGATGATGGTAGCAACTACACAGACTGGGTCCGTAACTTGAGGATTATCCTCATTGCTGCACAAAATAATTATGTCCTTGATGCACCGCTAGGTGAAAGGCCTGCTGCGGGAGCAGATGCTGATGTTTTGAACGTCTGGCAAGCTCGATCTGATGACTACTCGATAGTTTAGTGTGCCATACTTTACGGCTTAGAATCGGGTCTTCAAAGATGTTTTGAACGTCATGGAGCATATGAAATGTTCCAGAAGTTGAAGTTCATATTTCAAGCAAATGCCCGGGTTGAGAGATATGAAGTCTCCAACAAGTTCTATAGCTGCAAGATGGAGGAGAATAGTTCTGTCAGTGAACCCATACTCAGAATGTATGGATATCATAATCACTTGACTCAGCTGGGAGTTAATCTTCCAGATGATAGTGTTATTGACAGAGTTCTTCAATCACTGCCACCAAGCTATAAAGGCTTCGTGATGAACTATAATATGCAAGGGATTACGAAAACGATTCCCGAGCTCTTCGCAATGCTAAAGGCTGCTGAGGTAGAAATCAAGAAGGAGCATTAAGTGTTGATGGTCAACAAGACCACTAGTTTCAAGAAAAAGGGCAAGGGCAAGAAAGGGAACTTCAAGAAGAATGGCAAGCAAGTTGCCACTCCTGAGAAGAAGCCCAAAGCTGTACCTAAGCCAAAAACTGAGTGCTTTTACTACAAAGGGACTGGTCACTGGAAGCGGAACTGCCTCATGTATTTGGCGGATAAGAAGGATGGCCAAGTGAACAAGGTATATTTGATATACATGTTATTGATGTGTACCTTACTAATGCTCGTAGTAGCGCCTGGGTATTTGATACTGGTTCAGTTGCTCATATTTGTAACTCAAAATAGGAGCTAGGATTAAACGAAGATTGGCTAAGGACGAGGTGACGATGCGCGTTGGGAATGGTTCCAAGGTCGATGTGATTATCATCGGCACGCTACCTCTACATCTACCTTCAGGATTAGTATTAGACATGAATAATTGTTATTTGGTGCTAGCGTTGAGCATGAACATTATATCTGGATCTTGTTTAGTGCGAGACGGTTATTCATTTAAATCAGAGAATAACGATTGTTCTATTTATATGAGTAATATCTTTTATGGCCATGCACCCTTGAAGAGTGGCCTATTTTTATTGAATCTTGATTGTAGTGATACACATATTCATAATATTGATGCCAAAAGATGCCAAGTTGATAATGATAGTGCAACATATTTGTGGCATTGCCATTTAGGTCATATTGGTGTAAAGAGCATGAAGAAACTCCATGCAGATGAGCTTTTGAATCACTTGATTATGAATCATTTGATACTTGCGAACCATGACTCATGGACAAGATGACTAAAACTCCGTTCTTGGGAACAATGGAGTAAACCAATGACTTATTGGAAATAATACATACCGATGTATGCGGTCCAATGAGTGTTGAGGCACACGGCGGGTATCGCTATTTTCTGACCTTCACAGATGATTTGAGTAGATATGGGTATATCTACTTAATGAAACACAAGTATGAAACTTTCGAAAAGTTCAAAGAATTTCAGAGTGAAGTGGAGAATCACCGTAATAAGAAAATAAAGTTTATATAATCTGATCGTGGAGGCGAATATTTGAGTTACGAGTTTGGCCTTCATTTAAAACAATGTGGAATAGTTTCACAACTCACGCCACCTGGAACAGCACAACATAATGGTGTGTCCGAACGTCGTAACCATACTTTATTAGATATGGTGCCACCTATGATGTCTCTTACCGATTTACCACTATCATTTTGGGGTTATGCATTAGAGACAGCTGCATTCGCGTTAAATAGGGCACCGTCTAAATCCGTTGAGACGAGACCATATGAACTATGGTTTTGCAAGACACCTAAGCTGTCGTTTCTTAAAGTTTGCGGTTGCGACACTTATGTCAAAAGGCTTCAGCCTGATAAGCTCGAACCCAAATCATAGATGTGTGTCTTCATATGCTACCCTAAGGAAACAATTGGGTACACCTTCTACCACAGATCCGAAGGCAAGATCTTTGTTGCCAAGAATGGAACCTTTCTAGAGAAGGAGTTTCTCTCGAAAGAAGTGAGTGGGAGGAAAGTAGAACTTGATGAGGTAATCATACCTTCTCTTGAATTAGAAAGTAGCACATCACAGAAATCTGTTCCCATGATGCCTACACCAACTAGAGAGGAAGCTAATGATGATGATCATGAAACTTCAGATCAAGTTACTACTGGACCTCGTAGGTCGAACAGAGCACGCTCCGCACCAGAGTGGTACGGTAATCCTGTTCTGGAAGTCATGTTACTAGACCATGACGAACCTACGAACTATGAAGAAGCTATGATGAGCACATATTCCAATAGATGGCTTGAGGCCATGAAATCTGAGATAGGATCCATGTATGAGAACAAAGTATGGACTTTAGTCGACTTACCTAATGATCGGGAAGCCATAGAGAATAAATGGATCTTCTAGAAGAAGATTAACATTGATGGTAATGTTATTGTCTACAAAGCTTGACTTGTCGCAAAAGGTTTTTGACAAGTTCAAGCGGTTGACTATGATGAGACTTTCTCACCCGTAGCGATGCTTAAGTCCGTCTGAATCATGTTACCAATTACCGCATTTTATGATTATAAAATCTGGCAAATGGACGTCAAAATTGCATTCCTTAATGGATTTCTTAAAGAAGAGTTTGATATGATGCAACTAGAAGGTTTTGTCGATCCTAAAGGTGCTAATAAACTGTGCAAACTCCAGCGATCCATCTATGGACTGGTGCAAGCATCTCGGAGTTGGAATATATGCTTTGATGAAGTGATCAAGGCATATGGTTTTATACAGACTTTCGGTGAAGCCTGTATTTACAAGAAAATGGGTGGGAGCTCTGTAGCATTTCTAATATTATATGTACATGACATATTATTAATTGGAAATGATGTAGAATTTTTGGATAGCATAAAAGGATACTTGAATAAGAGTTTTTCAATGAAAGACCTTGGTGAAGCTGCTTAGATCTATAGAGATAGATCAAGACGCTTAATAGGACTTGCACGAAGAACATACCTTGGCAAAGGTTTGAATAAGTTCAAAATGGATCAGTCAAAGAAAGGGTTCTTGCCTCTATTGCAAGGTGTGAAGTTGAGTCAGACTCAAAGCCCGACCACTGCAAAAGATAGAGAGAAAATGAAAGTCATTCCTTATGCCTCGGCCATAGGTTCTATCATGTATGCTATGTTGTGTACCAGACCTGATGTGTGCCTTCACATAAGTCTGGCAGGGAGGTACCAAAGTAATCCAGGAGTGGATCACTGGACAACGGTCAAGAACATCCTGAAGTACTTGAAAAGGACAAAGGATATGTTTCTCGTTTATGGAGGTGACAAAGAGCTCGTTGTAAATGGTTACATTGATGCTAGCATTGACACTGATCTGGATGACTCTAAGTCACAACCGGATACGTTTTTATATTGAATGGTGGAGTTGTCAGTTGGTGCAGTTCCAAGTAGAGCGTCATAGCGGGATCTACGTGTGAAGCGGAGTACATAGCTACTTCAGAAACAACAAATGAAGGAGTCTGGATGAAGGAGTTCATATCCGATCTGGGTGTAATACCTAGTGCATCGGGTCCAATGAAAATCTTTTGTGACAATACTGGAGCGTTTGCCTTGGCAAAGGAATCTATATTTCATAAGAGAACCAAACACATCAAAAGAAGCTTCAACTCCATCCGTGAACAACTCAATGAGGGAGACATAGAGATATGCAAAATACATACGAATCTGAATGTAGAAGACCCGTTAACTAAGCCTCTTTCGCGAGAAAAACATGATCAACACCAGGACTCCATGGGTGTTAGATTCATTGCAATGTAATCTAGATTATTGACTCTAGTGTAAGTGGGAGACTGAAACAAATATGCCCTAGAGGCAATAATAAAGTTGTTATTTTATATTTCCTTATTCATGATAAAGGTTTTATTATTCATGCTAGAATTGTATTGATCGGAAACCTTAATACATGTGTGAATACATAAAGAAACACCGTGTCCCTAGTGAGCCTCTACTAGACTAGCTCGTTGATCAAAGATGGTTAAGGTTTCCTAACCATGGACATGAGTTGTCATTTGATAACGCGATCACATCATTACGAGAATGATGTGATGGATAGGAGCCATCCATTAGCTTAGCATAATGATCGTTCAGTTTTATTGATATTGCTTTGTTCATGTCAAATACACATTCCTTTGACTATGAGATTATGCAACTCCCAGATACCGGAGGAATGCCTTATGTGCTATCAAACGTCACAACGTAACTGGGTGATCATAAAGATGCTCTACAGGTATCTCTGAAGGTGTTTGTTGAGTTGGCATAGATCGATATTAGGATTTGTCACTCCGAGTATCAGAGAGGTATCTCTGGGCCCTCTCGGTACTACACATCATAAGCTTGCAAGCAAATGACCAAGGAGTTAGTCATGAGGCGATGTATTACGGAAGAGTAAAGAGACTTGCCGGTAACGAGATTGAACTAGGTAATACATAAGTTGTCATAACGGTTCGACCGATAAAGATCTTCCTAGAATATCTAGGAGCCAATATGGGCATCCAGGTTCCGCCATTATTTTTTGACCGGAGAGGTGTCTCGATCATGTCTACATAGTTCTCGAACCCGTAGGGTCCGCACACTTAACGTACGATGACGATATAGTATTATATGAGTTATGTGATTTGGTGACCGAATGTAGTTTGGAGTCCCGGATGAGATCACGGACATGACGAGGAGTCTCGAATGGTCGAGAGGTAAAGATTGATATATAGGACGATAGTATTCACACATTGGAAGTGTTCCGGAGGGTACCGGGTACATATCGGGTCACCAGAAGGGGTTCCGGGCACCCCCGAGAAAATATATGGACCTTATGGGCCAAGAGGGGAAACGCACCAGCCACAAGGGGCTGGTGTGCCCCCTCATATGGGGCCGAACCAGGAGGTTAAGGAAAGAGGAGAAGGGAAAGGAAAGGGGGGATTCATCTTCCCCCTTCCTTCCCTCCTCCCTCCTCTTTCATTCCCCCTCTGACAAATATGGCAGGGGGCGCGGCCAAGGGGAGACCCCAAGTAGGATTCGGGCTACTTGGGTGCCTCCTAGCAGCCTCCGCTCTCCCTCCCACCTATATATATGTGGGGGGCGCCCTAGCACACACCAGATCAATTGTTAGCCATGTGCGGCGCTCCCCTCCACCGTTTACACCCCGGATCATATTTTCGTAGTGCTTAGGTGAAGACCTGCGAGGATCACTTCACCATCACCATGTCGTCGCGCTGATGGGACTCATCTGCTACCTCGATGACTTGCTGGATCAATGAGACGAGGGACGTCACTGAGCTGACCATGTGTAGAACACGGAGGTGTCATGCGTTCGGTACTTGATTGGTTGACGTGAGAAGAAGTTTGACTACATCAACCGTGTTGTGAAACGCTTCCACTTGCGGTCTACGAGGGTACGTAAACACACTCTCCCCCTCGTTGCTATGCATCTCCATGGATAGATCATTGCGTGTGCATAGATTTTTTTTTTCATGCAACGATTCCCAACAAATATACAGTACATGAATAAGTGTGGAGCCAACAACCATCTTGGAACCTTCAAACGGATCAGGAATTACACCCAAGGTCTCCAGTTTAGGTGCAGAGACCACAGTTATTTGTGAAGGTGCATAACGATAATCAAGGAGCAACCTTTGGAGTGAAGGGGCGTCTTTGATGATGAGCTCCTCTCCTATAAAGCAAATTCCAATGCTTACAAGGTGAGGCGACTTTATTTGGAGACAACGGATACAGATTTCTTTTCCAAAAACAAGCAGGAAGCGCTCCTGGGCATGGCAGCAGGAGTGGATGATGTTGTGCAGTGAGGCCTCCGATAGATCGACCACCACAAGCACGATTTTTTTAGTAGTGGGAGTCGAAGCATTTGTACCAGATTGTCTGGTAGATGATACTGGGCCAGGGTGGTGGTGTGGAGAGAGGAGGAAAACCATGAGATGGACACTGGTGGTGAGGACACAGCTGCAACACTTGGTGGATAGCTATTTGCATAGTAATGGTAGAACTCAAGATATTGGAGTTTTTTGAATTGACGGGATGTCAGCCAGGCATTCACCGTGCAGTGTATGTGCAGGAGGCGGCATGCCGGGATGCACACGTGTTCAACGGAGCCAGGTGGGAGGAGATGATGGCTCCATGGATTTCAAAATCATGAATGTCAGAAAGCCGGTGACTGTCGAGATTAAGAGGTGTGGTATGCCATAGAGTGCACCACCGAGATGCAAGGACCTGTGTGCGGCAGCCATCCTTGGTGGGGATAAGGATGATGCTCTCTCGAAGGATGGCGTCTGGGAGATCGCTGATGCATTCCGCCCGATATTCTATGGGTTACTCAGATCCAGGGGGTGTGGCCGCTTCTGCCCGCACTGCCGGGTGCAGGATCTACAGCTGGCGGCACCGCTGGCCGGAGCCTCATCTGTGTACATAGCTATCTAGAAGAAAAAAAGGCAGAAACATACATGTAGGACATTCAGAATCAATTTTCAAGATCTGTAAGAAAAAAGGGCACAAACATATATGTAGGACATTCAAAATCAATTCTCAAGATCTGGCTAGCAATTATTAGCGCGCACGCTAACCCTAATCGGATTATTACCAAAAAAACATGTGTACAAAACAAACAATTAATCACTAACCATAGATACCATTCAACCAATATATACACTAGATGGATCTAACGAATCTTACTCTGATTTCATGGACTGGGAGAACATAACCAAGGGTTTCTATTCCCAACAAAGGGGCGGGTACTAATTGATTTTCTATCAGAGTCGCAGTTGTTGCCGGAGTAGCTGTGGACCTCCGGCTCTGGCTGGGGAGGCACGACGACTGTGACGAAGTCAAGGTCGCATTGCTGCCCGCGCGAGACCTCGTCGACAGTGACAACAACCTTTGCATCCAGCTTCATGCGTTGCGCGGGTGCTTCACCAGCCCCGACATCACCACTCCCACCGATGGTGCGTTCGGCAAAATCCTAATACACTCCATGCGGCGGTGACAACTGTGGACGGGGTGTGCGGCCACCTATTATGACCAGAGGATCAGGCATGCCATTAATGTGGAGCAGTGGGAGAGAGGTGGGAGGCGGTCAAAGGGTTGGCTCGCCTCCCGGTGAGCCTGCACAGCTGACTGCTGGCATGGCTACCGTTATTTCACACAGCTACTAGCACGCCCCATGGTGAGTGCTTAGCGAACACGCGCATGCCTCGACCTCCTGGTCTGCCTACTAGCATGCGTCTTGTCAACTCACGCATGCTCGTATGACACACGGGAAGCATGCACGGCACATATTATATTGATTTTTCCTTTTTGAGGATTAATTCTACCGCTTTATTGCTTAACCGAAGCACAACACTTACATTGTTGGTCTAACTCACAGGGTTCAAATAAAGAGTTCGTTTGCGATATTGGTTGATAATTATTTATAATTTCCTATATGTAAGAAGATATATCAAAACTTGTCTCAAATTTGAAAAAAACAATAATATCACAGTCGATGGTGTCCATATGACACCACGATAAGTTTCATGAATTTCAACTTAGTTTTGGATTTACTGGATTTTAAAATCAAGATTCCCAATGTTAGAAATTTCTTGCATGGGGACTAAACATGCACCTAGGGACGCGTACACATATGATTTTGCAATCTATTTTCATGCACTATCACGGTTCTCATGTAGATCAAATTTGATTTTTGCACATTTAAATCCCTGGGAAATCAATCAATGTATAAAAAACAGACAAATGTTAGCTATTTCATTTAATTTTCAACACTAAACTCCTTTGGTCGCATGTTCGCTATAGAAAAAGTTTGACATGCACCTTTGGGCCACATGCACGCGGTGATCCTAGGACACTCACTCGCATGGGCCCGCGAGAGGTCGCCATCCAACACTATGACATGCGATGAGAGAGGTTAATTTGACCAACAAGGATGGCCATTTTTTGGTTTTTGTTATACGTATAGTAGGAGTATATATATAGTACGCGTTGAAGAGGGTGGTCGGGGCAATACTACGCGTCATATAAGACACTCACTCGCGTGTGATGCTTCCATCTGTGGGCCCGCGAGGTTGTCCTCCATCACTTTGACCCAGCAAGCAGGTTTCTTTTTGGGTTGTGCTGCGGTAGGAGTATATAGTACGCATCGAAGAGGGGAGGAGGGGCCGGGGCAGCACATACTACACACACAACATGAATCGATGTCGCTCTGTGTGGGGACTTTTTTGTTTCCGAGGAAGGTGCTGCAAAGAAGTTGTGCATATTGGGTATTAAAAACATGACCAACACATTGGGCCATGTGCAGATGATGGTTGTCACTCATTCTCCTACGACTCTTCCCTCCATGGCCCCGCGAGGTCGTTGTCCATCTAATATATGACATAACAAGAAAGGTAATTTGACGAACAAGGAGGATTATTTTCAGGTTGTGTTACGGTACGTAGGAGTATATATTACACGTCAAAGAGGGGAGGGGGCAACATATATATACTACATGTCATGAACCTCAGTTCGTGTGGGGGACTTAAAGGTTTCCGAGGCAGGTGCCACATCAAAGTTCTACATATATATTAGGTATTCAAACATCACAACCACACATCTCCATACATGTGTTTGGCCCACAAGCAAGCGATGTCGGTTGTCCTCTAGCACTCACTCATGGGGTTATCGGCGAGATGCTTCGTCCATCTTGGTGTGCCCGCTTGGTCAATCACTTCGATCGACAGCGATAGAGGTTAATTTGACTTATAATTAGGAGGGGATTAAATTTTGGTTCGTCTTATATGGTTTGGTAGATGCAACTACACTTCACGCACATGTGTACGCACGAATCCCTTCCACCGGGTCGAAGGGGGGGGGGGCGAGCACGCGACGTGGCATAAACCAGATCTGTGTGGGGACTATGCCATTTTTGACGCATGCATGCACCACATCATAGTGTCGTGCTTTTTGCATTCAAACATATATGCATGCATCACGCATGTCCATACATATGTTTGGGGCACATACATGCAGTGGTTGTCTTTGTACACTCTCCCTTGCTTGGTTATCATCGACGACCTATATATTCGTCGACCCGCGTGGACGTCCATCACTTCGACCAACAACGCGAGAGAGGTTACCAGGGTGGATTCTTCTTCTCTTGGTTCGCGTTACCATATATTCGTATGTCAATCATGGTGAGATTCGAAGCTAAGTTCAAGGGCTCGCATACACATGAATCCCTATATATATAGTATACTACGCGTCCTGAACCCTTGCTCCGTGTGGGGACTTTCCGGTTCCAAAAGCACGCTACTGCATCAAAGTTGTGCATTGGTTATATACAAACACCACATGACACTTCATACATATGTTTGGGCCACATGCACGCAGTGGTTGTCTTCAGGCACTCCCTCGCGTGGTTATCGGCGACAAGCTAGCCTATTTTGTGGGGCCGCGTGTGAAACGTCAATGCATGACTTTGACCCAACAAACAGAGAGGTTAATACGACCAAGGTGGTAATTCTTCTTGGTCAGTCTTAGAATATGCCTTGGTGAGATGCCCCCTCCCACCGGCTCAAAGTGTGTGTGGGGGGGCATAGTACTACTTCGTACTAGATGAACCTCCATGGGGTCGGGGATGTCCGGTTAAGTTGCGATGCACATATGCCACATCAAATTTGTGATTTGGTTATTTAAATATCGTGCCACATCATTTTCACACACACACATACACACACACACATCGGGCCACCCACAGGTGGGGTTTGTATGTGCTCTCACCCATCTAACGCCAGAAGAACACATCTGTGGGCCCACACACGATCCACATTTGATTGGAAGCAAAGGGGGGAGGGGGATTGACCATGATGTACTCCTTTCAGTTTTGTGTTATGGTAGGGTGAGATGTGTCAGACCTAGCTATTTGGGGGCATGCGTTCATAGCTAGGATTTCCCTCCCGGCAACATGAAGTGTGTGTGGGGGGGGGAGGGGGGTCTAGCAATAATACCGTGCGCTTTGTGCGACAGGTGCCACATCAAAGTTGTGTGTTGGGTATTTGAACATAAACCACCCTTTTCATACATATATTTGGTCCACATGCAAGTGTGTTCATGTTCTGACCCTTTCCCGTGTATTTTGGCCAAATTTATAAACAGCAGACGAGTCGGACGCAGCAACCATCTGCGATCGGGTACGAAATAGACATGGTTCCCTAGGACTATCCGTGTGTCGCGCCCCTGCCCCTGTCACCCACATGATCATAGTAGATTGGGCTCCACGAGGATTCCCTCCCCCTCTCAAAAATATCTACTCCTTCGCAATCTCAAAAATATCTACCCGCGTAGATGGTTTTTATGTTTGATAGCACACGATTAATATGTGTGGACCGTGTGCGATGTCTGTTACTCCCGCTCTGCTTCAATCAGTAGATCCAAATTTTCAGTAGCCCCCGCATTTTACTCCCGCCTGCATCCCTCACAATCTCAAAAATATCTGCTCGGCTGGAGTGTTTTTCTGTTTGATAGAACATGATTATTAGGTTTTAACCGTGTGTGATGTTCGTTACTCCCACCCCGCTCTGCTTCAATCCCTTAATCCAAATTTTTGGTAGCCCCACCATTATACTCCCGCCTAGTAAAATTTTCAGTACCCGCAGCATTTCCTCAAACACTACCATGGACCCCCTCCACACACACACCCCAAATCCTGCTAACCCCAAATCCCCATCTCAAATACATACACACCACCCCTCCCTCCCTCCAAACCTAGCTAGGTTGTCGCTGCCGCCGGCGCGTCGCCTCCATCGTCAACCTCTGCCGGTCTACCCGTGCAGTTTATGCATCGATATACATGCCCTCACCGCCCTGAGTTTCTTATATGACACCTGTGAAATGCCTCTTTTCCCAGAGATCCCCATCCCCACCCCCTACCCCACTCTAGAGCATCGTAGCCTAAGCCCAGCTAAGCTTCCCAGGGAGCTTGAGGAATGAATGGCCCAAAAGAGCTTTACCGCGGCCTCTTCGCCCGACGTCGGCGAGGTGGCCGCCGAGGAAGCTGACGACAATGATTGGACCTGGATTGAGCCTTTCAATCAGCGGGCTAGAGTATTCTGGCATGTAGCGAACGCCGGCTACAACATCGAGGTCGTCGACACCGATGGCTTGATGCAAGTTATGTCACAGGTTAAGTTCCCCACCCCCAACCCTTCGGGTTCGACAGCCGTCGATCTCATCGATGGCCCCGCCGCTGATCTCCTATGGCTCATTATGAACAATTTGCCATCCTTCATCACCAAGGATCCCCTTTTGTCATTTTTGAAGGACACGTTCTGCGACGCTGGCTTGGGGTCCTCAGCTAGCAAGTCAGACCTCATCGACGACGACCATGAGGAGGAGCCAATCTGTGACAAGTGAGGAAACCCATAATTTGTTTTCTCGAACCCCTTTTGAAGTGAGAACTTGTCCAGTATTTATTGCTATATTAGGTTGTTTGCATTACACCTTGTTTATTTCTATGGTTTATGGTTGTTTGGTTGTTTGTAGTTAGCATATGTCCAGTTTAAATTGCCATCTTCGGTTGTTTGTAGTATGCCTTGTTTATTTCAGCTATTAACAGTGTGATGTTCTATATGTGCTAGTATGAACTGTGCGGTTCAATTTCATCAATACCAATTTTAACAATAGCTCTATGAATGACTATATTTGGTTCTTGTTAAGAATGTTGAACTCCCTCCGAATCTTTTTAGTTCGCATATAAGATTTGTCTAAAGTCAAGCCTCGTAAAGTTTGAGCAACTTTATAGAAAAAAATACCAACATTCACAATATGAAATCAATATCAGTACATGTGTCTTGACTTAAATTTTCATATTGTATAACTTTAGCATGGTAGATGTTGATATTTTTTCATATAAATAAGGTCAAAGTTTATGAAGTTTGACTTCAGACAATTCTTATATGCAGAGTAAAAAGGACCGGAGGGAGTATTTACCACACCTTTCTGTTTGATTTAACAATGGTACTATTTGGATACTCTAGAGGTTAGAGTTAGTTTCTAGCTCATGACGGTTAAAAGGGAGAGAGAGAGAGAGAGAGAGAGAGAGAGAGATTGGTGGAATAGTTGATTGTATTGCTTGAGCCTCGTGGGCATATATATAGGAGTACATGGTCATCTTGGAGTACAAGTCAAGGTAGAATAAATCCTATGCTATCCTACGTTTCCTAAATAAAAATGATACTCAACAATGACTAACCCTGAACTAACTCTAGCCAAAGAGATGTTTGGATGACAGTGTTAGATTGAGAATAAATGCACCAGGAGAACTAGCCCCAATCAGCACCTCTTGGGTGGGATAGTTGTTTTGGGTGGGTTAGACGCAAGTAGCTCAAACTAGCCCTCATGTTTGGATACTTTAGGGCTATTTGAGCCCAAACTAGCTCAAACTAACTCTAACCCATGGATCCAAACAGGGCCAATAACTAGTGTACTTAGACCTGCACAATACAAGTTTGAATCACTATGTTTGCTTGTTTTTAAATATTAGGCCTGTTGCAGTTAATAACACACCTTTCCACTTCTTTTTAAAAAATATTAGGTTTTTAACAATTTGGTCTTGCACATCTAGGCCATGTTGTCAGAGGTTTTGACCCACTGTTTGACCCTTTTTGCATATGTGGAAATGAGTTGTTCATGAATATCAGTCAAGTTAAGAAACTCAGAAAGATTATTACGATAAAGAAATTAGCGACAAAAAACAAAAAGATTTTTGTGTGCACAATGAAGAAGACATCAGTTCACTATAGGATGGTACTAACTGCTATACCATGTCTTTTTAATTCCTTTGCACCATTTAAAATCTAGAGAAGATATTTATGCATATCCTTGTTTTCAGGCCTTTCCAAAGCAGTTCACTAATGATTACCTCTCAAACCACCTTTATGGTCAGGAGGCAAGGAAGGTATTCATACAACACCCACAGTTCAATATTGAAGTGTTCCTAAAGAGGACGGAGGATGGACAGGCACTGGACTAAAGTTGGAAGGACCTTCAACATCAGCAGTTTTCTAGATGAGATCCAGCTCTCTATGTACCGTCTATGATGCTAATTTCGAAAGGTTATAAATGTTGCATGTGAAACTTGGTGCGGGTGCAGTTGTGTAATGGGGTAGCTGAGTGCTGAAGCTATATGATGCTGTACTCGGATGTATTTCAATTATGAAATCCTGCTTCCTTAATATGAAAATGAAATATATTGTGTGCTTAATATGAAATGTCAATTAGATTAATAAATGGATTATTAATAATAGGACAATTACCCTACTAATGGCCAATTAGGCTGCTAATTGGGTTTTCCTATTGCAAACGGTTATTGAGAAAACATCGTGGGCGATGACCACAGGCAAATCACACAGTTTCTATGAATAAACCATGTTGGATCAATGAACAATCACACATGACATCCTCTTGAAAACTATTTGCATTAGGCCACCTTGCGCAAACGTTTACCACATAAAAAGTGTGTGTGTGATGGACAACCTTTGCCACACAGTTTCTTCTACGCACCGTGTGTGATGCATTCAATAACGCAAATGATAAATTTGTTAATATCGTGTGCAATGGCAACGACAAATAATTTAGTGGGGAAAATTGTGTGTGATGTACCTCTGAACGGAAACATTTTACTTGGAGTGACTGTGTGGGATGTATATACGAACAGAAACGTACTTCTTGGATTAACTATGTGGGATGTACAACTAACGGGAACATATTCCTTGGATTGACTGTGTGGAGTGTACATACGAATGAAAACGTTTAGCCGGGACTGACTGTGTGGGATGTACTTACGACCGGAAATGATTTGGCATGTATAATTGTATTTTTTAGCACAACTGTACATATAACCATATTTGATCGCTCGCCCATCGCACACGACCTCATTTTGCCGATTGTGTGTACCAGGAGGGCCTATCCCGACGGTTTCTGTGTCGTGTGGGAAGGACCCCCTATCACAATCACTCACTGGGCAACGGTTCAGAACACCATTGTGGAAAGGGGTTAAAAACCGTTTTTATAGCACCTCGTTGTACCAGTGACCCCGCTGCCACGGGAGGGTAGGACAAAAGATGGTATACAAGTTCTTATTATAAGCACATATGACTATATACGAAATACATGTCGACATTGAATTGATGAGTTGGAGCTATTGTGTTTGCTATAGTTTGTGAATGTTGCATGATTAATGTCATCCATACAAATATCCATCGCTAATCCAATGCCCATGTTTTGCTCATATTGTCTTTGCCAAGTTATTACTATTGTTGCTACTATTACAACCACTACAAAACTGCTACCGTTATTGTTATTGTTACTACTACTATTGTTACTGCTACTATCAAAACTATCAAACTATGGTGCTACTAAACACTTTGGTGCAGAGAAACAATTTTCCAGGTATGGTTGAATTGACAACTCAAATGCTAAGGCTTATAAATATTCTTTGGCTCCAATTCATCAATACTACCCTTGAAGACCGTTACAATCCCCTATACTTGTGGGTCATCACTTAACATAGAACTTGTAAGACTTATTCATACCCCATGCAAGAAAATCCTCCATCTCATAATTTGGGAGCGGTGTTGATAAAATTCGATGAACATCAACTTGCCAAAAAGTTTATCTCACCAACTCCTCAGCCCAATTATTAGTACTTGGATCAATAAGGCCTTGTACTTTAGATATGATATGAATTACACGTGGAGTAATAACCTTTATGTTGTTAGACCCAGAAATCCATGGAGCATTCCACATGTTGATTTTATGTCCATCAGCCACTCACCAAATGCTTTCCATAAGTTGAAGAGTATTCACCCTAGCCATGATGCTTTGCCAATCAAGAACCTTCCTTTTTTTTGAACATCAATACAGACACAAGCGCTCATATACACACGCATACACTCACCCTTATGAATGCACACATGCACACCCTACCCCTATGAGCACCTCCGAAAGACTGAGCTGGCATATCATCTTGAAATTTACGAAGTCACGGTAGGCACCTCATCGTCGATGGGACATTTCCTCTCACTGAATGTGCATCGCCAGAAATCCTAAAATAAATACAGGAATAAATGCGAGCACCAGGATTTGAACCCTGGTGGGCTAGGGATACCACAGTCCCTCCAACCGTCCAACCACAGGTTGGTTCACATCAAGAACCTTTCTTTAACTTGGCATTAAGAAAATCTCCATCAGGGAAGTATTTTGCTTTAAGAATAGTAGAAAACAAGGAATCTGGATTGTCTATTAGCCTCCACACATGCTTAGCTAGGAGGGCTAAATTAAATCAGTGGATTTCTCTAAAACTCATTCCTCCCTTACTTTTTGGCACACACAATTTCCACCAGGCCATCCAATACATTCTCTTTTGGTTGTCACTCTCCCCCACCATTAGTGCAACATTGAGTCAGATATTCCTTTACAAATCTATCTAGGAATTTTAAAGACCAACATTGCATATGATAGTATGGACTATGCAACTGATTTGAGAAGAACCTCTTTAACACCCAAGGATATTGTCTTTCCTTCCTTCCATTTACTTTCTGCATCATACAGTCCACCAGGAGCTGGAAGCAGTCTGTTTTATCCATCCCTACATATGATGACAACCCCAAATACTTGTCATTGAGTGCTTATCTCATGATATTCAATAACAAACAAATCTAAGCCCCGGGCTAAAAAATGCTTGATTTATCATATTCACCATTTGATCCAAGCTGCACAATATGAATCTAGAACTCTCTTCGGGCTTGTGCATTCTCCATATTTTCCTTCGTAAGAATTAAAGTGCCATCTACGAATAGTAGGTTAGAGATAGAAGGAGAATCTCTACACACCTTTACCCCTTGTAAGTTTCTAGATTCCTCTTCATGAGCAAGCAAGGCATTTAATCCCTTCGTACATAAAAGGAACTAATATGGTGAGAGGGGGTCTCCTTGCCTCAAACCTCTAGTGGGTTTAAATTCTCCGTTTCCAATTAATTAAAGAGAACAGAACAATCCACCATGGTCGCACATTGCATCACCAAGTTTACCAAATTTATCTGGAACCTCAACTTTAACATGATTTCTTTTAGAGAAGTCGACTCGACATGGTCATAAACCTTATGCATGTCCAATTTCACCACAAACAAGCCAACATTTCTAAAGCGTCGGTTATCTCCCGAAGCGTGAATGGGAGATTTTTAGAAATTCGTCAAACTCTGATGAATTTGACGATGATCAGATTGAAGAAATAGAAACATAGGCGAAACTAAATCATCACATAAAGTGAAACATGCATACAAGATAGATGCAGATGAAGAACATGCTAGTATACAAACATTCAAGCGATGAACTAAAGAAATGAAAGGCATCATGATAGAAGTCTTTGGTTCAAATTCTTCAGAACGTAGATCACAAATTCTTTAGCAGCGGAAATACTGAAAGTAAAGGGTTAAGGAATTTGAAACCAAATTAGCTTGGTGATGACCCGATGATTTGGTATAATGATTACTTGTATCTGTGTTGGTAATGCCCTGAAGAGGAGAGGATGATGCAACACAGCAACGGTAAGTATTTCCTTCAGTCATGAAACCAAGGTTATCAATCCAGTAGGAGAACCAAGCAACACTATGTAAACAACAGTTGCACAAACAACAAAAACATGCAACCCAGCGCATAAGAGGGGTTGTCAATCCCTCCTCGATACTGAGATAGATTAAATTGTATGAGATTTGATAAATATATCTAACTAAAACACAAAATAAAATAAGTAAGAAAAATTGTAGCAAGGTATTTTTTGTTTTTTTGGATAAATAGATCTGAAAATAATATGATAGAAAATAGACCCGGGGGCCGTAGATTTCACTAGAGGATTCTCTCAAGAAAATAGCATACGGTGGGTAAACAAATTACTGTTGGGTAATTGACAGAAAAGCAAATAATTATGACGATATCCAAGGCAATGATCATGTATATAGCCATCACGTCCAAGATTAGTAGACCGACTCCTGCTTGCATCTACTACTATTACTCCATGCATCGACCGCTATCCGGTATGTGTCTAATGTATTAAGTTCATGGAAAAACTGAGTAATGCAATAAGAACGATGACATGATGTAGACAAGATCTATTCATGTAGGAATAGACCCCATCTTGTTATCCTTAATAGCAACGATACATGCGTGTCATGTCTCTTTCTGTCACTGAGATTGAGCACCGCAAGATCGAACCCATCACAAAGCACCTCTTCCCATTGCAAGAAAAACCAATCTAGTTGGCCAAACCAAACCAAAATTTCTGAGAAGAAATACGAGGCTATAAGATCATGCTAAAAGAGTTTAGCAAAGACTCAAATAATATTCATGGATAGATCTGACCATAAACTCACAATTCATCGGATCCCAACAAACACACCGCAAAAAGTCATTACATCATATAGATCTCCAAGAACATCGAGAAGAACATTGTATTGAAGATCAAAAAGAGAGAAGAAGCCATCTAGCTACTACCTACAGACCCGTAGGTTTGTGGTAAACTACTCACGCATCATCGGACGGGCAAGGGTGATGAAGAATAACCCCTCCATGATCGTTGCCACCTCCGGCAGAGTGCCAGAAAAGGCCTCTAGATTGGATCTCATGGTTCTGGAACTTGCGGTGGCTGGAATTGTGTTTCCTCGACTCCCCTAGGGTTTTTGGGATTTTAGAGAATTTATAGAGCTGGAGGTCGATGGAGGGGGTGCTTGTGGGCTCCACTACCCACCAGGGCGCGTGTGGGGGCCCTGGCGTGCTCTGGTGCCTAGTGGGCCCCATAGGCCCCCTCTGGTGCACTTCTTGAGCCTCCTGGGTGTCTTCTGGGCAGGAAAAATTCTCCAAAAAGTTTCATGGCATTTGGGCTATGTTTGGTATTAATATTCTATGAAGTAAAAAAACAAGCAAAAAACAGCAACTGACACTGGGCACTATGTAGGTTAGTCCCAAAAAATGATATAAAGTTGCTAGTAAATGAGTATGAAACATCCAGAATGGTACTTTAATAGCATGGAACAATCAAAACTTATAGATACGTTGGAGACGTATCAGCATCCCCAAGCTTAATTCCTGCTCGTCCTCGAGTAGGTAAATGGTAAAAACAGAATTTTTGATGTGGAATGCTACTCATCATATTCATTACATATTCTTTCTTTGTAGCATGGACATTTGGACTTTATATGTTTCAAATCAATAGTCTATAATTTAACATGAAGACCTCAATACTCAATCATATCAACAAGCAACCATGTCTTCCAAAACATCAACACTAAAGAAAGCTATCCCTATCGCATTATGCTCAATCATTGATCCATTGATGAAACACACTCAAATATTAGCTATATCCAATGCGCAAGTATGATAATAGTTTTCCCTAGTTGATGCTTTATAAGAGATGGAGACTCAATAAAAATAAAAATTGCACAAAAGTAAATAGATAGGCCCTTCGCAGAGGGAAGCATAGATTTGTAGAGGTGCCAGAGCTCAAAGCTTAAATTGAGAGATAAAATTGTTTTGAGAGGCATGCTTTTCCCGTCAACGAAAATGACCGAGAATTCCCAATACTTTCCATGCTAGATAAATCATAGGCAGTTCCCAAACATAAAATAAAGTTTATTCCTTTTTCCACCATTCTTTCACATCCATGGCTAGCCATATCCACGGGTGCCTTCCATACCAACACTTTCCAAGGATTTATTATTTGACAACCTAAAGTAAATTTCTTTTTCATTTTGGGACTGGGCATCCCTATTACCTGCCACACTCTCATGCAATGACAAGTGAATAAACACTCATCATGAGAATAAAATATCTAGCATGGAAATATTGGCCACCCCCTGCTGCTTCATGAGTGTTATGGCACATAAAAAGGAAATTCATTTTGAAAATTAGAGTTGGCTCATACAAATTTACTTGGAACGACATGTAAATATCGCATATAGGTAGATATGGTGGACTCATTTGGCACAACTTGGTTTAGGATTTTGGATGCACAAGCAGTATTCCCGCTTAATTCAAGGAAAGTCTAGCAAATAGATTGAGAAGCAACCAACCAAGAAACAAAAACAAACATTAAGCATAACTAACACCGAATAATGCACCAAACTTCATTGCATAACTATTGACTTTCATGCTTGCATAGGGAATGACAAACCTTAACACCAATATTCCTACTAAAGCATAATTACTCACCAACATGACTCACATATTACTATCCCCATACCGCAAAACTATTGCAAGGAATCAAGTTTAAATATCCAATGGTCTTCATGATATTTTTTATTATCCCTCTTGAATATCTATCGCTTTAGGACTAATTTCATATATTAGCATTGCTTACAACAAGCTCTCAAACAAATTTAAGTGAAGAACAAGAGCACAAATATTTCTTCAAAATTTTCATCTCTCAAAATAATATAATTGAAGCATGAGAGGATTTTAAAAAAATTATATTAACTCTCAAAATAATCTAAGTGAAGCATGAGAGTGTATTTCCTCAAAATTAAAGCACCGTCGTGCTCAAGAATATATAAGTGAAGTACTACAGCAATTCCATAGCTCAAAAAATTAAGTGAAGCACATAGAGCAATTCTAACAAATCATCGCATCATTATGCACTACTGCAGGATGCTGCTAACGCGGCACTACGATCAAAGACCCTTCGATGAAACTATGTGCAATGTAATAATCGCAAATGGTAGTGTGAAAAAACCGTCAAAAAGGGTGCAAAACGTTTGCGATGGCGGAGACATCAAACACAGTTCAGATTTTAGTTACGTGTGCGATGCTAGGAATACGGTTGATCCAGCAAAACTGTTTGCGATGAGGAAGAACAATAGAAATGAGTAGCCATATCAATGTGTGTGCGATATACGGCATACAGTTCCCTCTGATGAACTGTGTGCTATTAGGGAATGCAACAAAAACGGTCAGCCAGATCAAGGTGTGTGTGATATACGGCATACGGTTCACTCGGACAAACTGTTTTCGATTAGGCAAGAGAACGGAAACGGTTCATCTTAACCAGATGTGTGTGATATGTGGCATTTGCGATCAGCCAAAAGAACACAAACGATTCGTGTAAACCAGATGTGTGTGATACGCAGCAAACAGCCCACTCGGATGAACTATTTGCGATGAGAAATTGTAACACAGACGGTTACTATAGTAAGTTCGTGTGTGATTATGTTCATACAAAAAACTTTGAAAAATGCAAAGTAGTTGCTTGTGGTGGCTAGGAGTATCGCACACGATGCGTCTGCGAGTACTTGTGTGCGATGATTAGTAAGTTACACATAATGAAGGGTCGCAAGGGTGATATGCTGATAATGGAGTCCTAGAAGACCATCGTCGGAAGGCCGCCGGCTTAGCTTATTAGCCTATATTTTCTTATAATTGTATGCATAAGTAGGTCAAGAGTGTTTTGTGCCTTGGCGCATGTGGAATTTTAAATTATCCTGAATATGTAAGACAATTATTAACTGTTGCCATTTAAATTTGCCTCAACGGCGAGCAGAGCGCACACAAGGACGCCACGTACCCGCAAAAAAAAGCAGGGACGCCACCGCGAGCAACCACGTGGTCAACCTTCTGGCACCCTGTGGGAGACGCGTCGGCGCATCCATAGGACATGATGGTGATATCATGACCTTGTGTGATAGTGGGCAGACACGTACACGTACATCCTAGAACAAGGGCCCACGTTCCGGGCTTCTGATGTGTGGCATATGGTTGATCCAAAAGAACTGTTTGCGATGACCCAGAACAACAAAGACGGGGCTTTGTGGGCCCAGAACCATCAATAAATTTTGACTTTGTTTCTCATCACATTGCAGATTACAACGCAATAAGTAATTGCAAATCTGTTCGCACAAATCAAACTAATATGTGTTCACACCGATCAAACTATTATGTGTTCACACTAAGCACCGGGCTATAAAAACTACCCACTCAAAAATTACTTCACAGTTCCTCTCCTCATCTCCCACAAAACTGGTTTTTCCTGTCAAGTCATTCCACCATGACCGGTAGGAGGAGTTTCGGGTGGGCATATAACCAGGAAGCAAAGACCAAGGTCGCGTAAGCACTAGAGAGGTCCCGCCGCGAAGTGGCAGCCGCAGCAGAGATGTCTCGGCGCGCCGCGGAGCCCTCGAACGAGCTCTCACAGGCACGTGAGGGCTCTCGCAAGCGCACTTGCCACGTTGGCGATCGCGATGAGCTGGCATTGTTGAAGTCCTTGGCCGGCGACGACGACATTCCCGCTAGCCTCATTAAGCAGCAGGAGCTGGTCGACGGCTTGATGAAGCTGCTCGAGATCAGTGATGCCTCAGTTGACAAGGCGACCGGCCTCGTCGAGCAACTCATGGGTGACAATGCGAAGCTCCTCAAGGCGCTCACCGAGAAGGAGGAGGAGGCCGCCAGCTAGAAGATGCTGCATGAGCAGAGCAGTGCCTCGGGGATGACGCTGACAGCGGTCGTCGAGGAACTGATGGGTGACTTGAGGAAGCTCCAGATCGAGCGCGAGCAGGAGGTGGAGGAATCTGTGGCTGTTTTCAAGCAAAGCCGTGAGGAATTAAGGAAGGAGTTGGAGGATGTCATCGCCCGGTGATCCATCAAAGAGTAGATACAGTAGCGACCTAGATTGTTGTCTACGGTTTCCTTCTTCTTTTGCCCCCGTGTCTTCCGGGCTTTGCCGCATGTGGCATTTAAAATTATCCGGATATGTAAGACAACTATTATCCGCGCCATTGTAAATTTGTCGTCGTACTATCTGTTGCCATTTTATTTGTTGTCGTATTATCCGTTGCCCTATGTAGCAATTTAAATTAGGTCGGAATACGAGTTGAAAACACGAACAAAGCAAATGCTACCATGGGATCACAACTAAACACCCTCTGTCCACCCCTAAAAAACCTCCGTCCATGCGCTTTAATTAACCCGTTAATGCAGAAGTTTTGAGCGAGGCGGGCGGCGGCTGGTGCATGGAGGTCAAAGAGCTCGCTTCCCGGTGAGCATGGGCAGCCTTGCTGCTCGCACGTGTCTTGTCGAGCATGCGAGGTGGACATGATGCACGCGTCCCGTCGAGCCTGCACGGCGGACTTCTCGCGCTCATCCCAGTTGCACGCACGCCATTGAGTATGGTTAAATGTTGACACCGTTCATATAATACAACCGTTTGTGATATTAACGTGTCATCTTATTTTTCAAAAAGGACTTCATTGGCTACTAATGTGTGCGCCTCTTCTCAAACTAGACGATTTTTTTACCATGGCATATATGTGCCATGTCATGAAACCATGCCAAGTTTCATGTTTTATGGGTGAGTTTTTGATTTACTAGGATTTAAAAACCAAGATTCTCAATGTTTCAGGACGACGACAAGTTTGTAATTCATTCCCATTCCTTAAATGAGACCTAAACATGCACCCAATGACACATGTACGATTTCCCACCCATTTTGCTTCACTGGAGCATGTGCTTGTAGTTCAAATTTGAATTATGGACTACATTTAATGCGTAGAAAACTTAATTAGTAATATATACAATGGCCAAACAAACCTAAACAGTTTCAAATTTCGGCACGACACTCCTGTTATTCTATGTTGCATGTAGAAAACAATTTCAATGCTTGAAGACGCAACAATTTTCGTTTCGCCCACCGAAACCACGAGGGTTGTGAGAAGCTTTGGTTTGTAAGAGGCTTGTAATATAGCTTCGCCCAAATTGCACTATTATATGTAGTGACACCCTGCCAAGTTTCACGGTTTCCTGGTGAGTTTTGGATTTACAAAGATTTATAAACCAAGATTCACAATGTTTGTGGCCAAGGCAAGACGGCGAGATGTTTGAATTCATTCTCATTCATTCCATGGGACCTTAACATGCACCCCAAGGACACACATGTACGTTTTTTCTATCCATTTTGGTGCACTGGAGCATGTATTTGTAGTTCGGATTTGAATTATGGACATGAAATGCCTAGAAAACACAATTAATGAATAAAAAGGGTCAAACGAACCCTGAATAATTTCAAAGTTCAGTGCGAATCTCCTATTGTTCCGTGTTGCATGTAGAAGAAGATATGAGGCTAGAAGAGGGAGCAATTATCGTTTGGCCCACAAGGGGACACGTTTCCCTATCGAAACCACGAGGGTTCTTGCGACATGATCCGGTTTGTAAGAGGTTTGTAATAAAGCTTGGCCCAAATTGGCAATGTTTTTACCACGACATATATGTGCCATGACGTGACACCTACCACCTTTGATGACTTTCTGGTGAGTTTTGCATTTATGGGGATTTAAAAATCGAGATTCCAAATGTTTGAGGACGAGCCAGGACACCGGTAAGGTTGTAATTTGTTTCCATTCCTGGCATGGAACCCAAACATGCACCCAAGGACACATGTATAATTTTTCTACCCATTTTGGTGAACTGGAGCATGTATTTGTAGTTCAAATTTGAATTATTGACATTAAATGCCTAAGAAACTCAATTAGTGTATAAAAAGGCCAAACGAACCCCGAATAAGTATAAATTTCAGCATGTATATCATGTCATTCCATGTTGCCCGTAGAAGAAAATACAAGGCGAAAAGAGGCAGTGATTACGTTTCGACAACAAGGGGAACATGTTTCCCTATCGGAACCACGAGGCTTCTTTGAGAGAAACTCCGGTTTGTAAGAGGTTTGTAATAAAGCTTGGCCCAAATCGGACAATGTTTTAACCACGACATATATGTGCCATGACGTGACACCATGCCTACTTTCATGACTTTCTGGTGAGTTTTGGATTTACGGGGATTTAAAAACCGAGTTTTCAAATGTTTGAGGACGAGCCAGGACGTCGGTACGGTTGTAATTCGTTCCCACTCCTGGCATGGGACCTAAACATGCACCCAACGACACGTGTATAATTTTTCTAGCCATTTTGGTGAACTGGAGCATGTATTTGAAGTTTAGATTTGAATTGTGGACATTAAATGCCTAGGAAACTCAATTAGTGTATAAAAAGGCCAAATGAACCCTGAATAAGTTTAAATTTTAGCACAGATATCCTGTCGGTCGATGTTGCCCGTAGAAGAAAATACAAGGCGAAAAGAGGCAGTGGTTATGTTTCGATAACAAGGGAAACACATTTCCCTATCGGAACCACGAGGCTTCTTTGAGAGAAGCTCTGGTTTGTAAGAGGTTTGTAATAAAGCTTGGCCCAAATTGGACAATGTTTTTACCACAACATATATGTGCCATGACATGACACCATGCCTACTTTCATGACTTTCTGTGAGTTTAGGATTTACGGGGAACCGAGATTCCAAATGTTGAGGACGAGCCAGGATGCCGGTACGGTTGTAATTCGCTCCCATTCCTGGCATGAGACCTAAACATGCACCCAAGGACACATGCATGTATAATTTTTCTAGCCATTTTGGTGAACCGGAGCATGTATTTGAGGTTCAGATTTGAATTATGGACAATAAATGCCTAGGAAACTCAATTAGTGTATAAAAAGGCCAAACGAACCCTGAATAAGTCTAAATTTTAGCACGGATATATTGTTGTTCCATGTTGCCGGTAGAAGAAAATACAAGGCGAAAAGGGGCAATGATTATCGTTTCCCCCACAAGGGGGACATGTTTCCCTATCGGAACCACGAGGCTTTCTGTGAGAGAAGCTCCGATTTGTAAGAGGCTTGTTATAAAACTTGCACCAAAATGGACGAAAAAAACTCCTCGACATATATGTGCCATGTCGTGACACCATGCCAAGTTTCACGATTTTCGAGTGAGTTTTGGATTTACTGGGATTTAAAAACCGAGATTCTTATCACGAAATGTTTTCTAGTAGCACAGGGTTGACTCACGAAAGCCGTGTGCCTACCAAACCGTGGCCGATGCCCCCCTCCCCTGTTGCGCACGCGATCTGAGTCGTGTGTTCTGATTGGCCAGAACCAAAACCCCACGGATCGTACGTATGCACCATTGGATGCTCCCAGATCAAACGGCAACCCACGACCCTTTCGACATCACATGTACTACATGGATAAGCACTGTGTGCATGCGTCGTGCTAGCTCACTATGCGTATCCTCAAACACCACCATCCCCCCTCCCTCCACAGTCCCCCTATACACCCCCTCCCCCCTCAAACCCTAGCTCGTGGCCGCCGCTAGCACCGTCGGCACCACCGCCAACCCATGCTGGTTTGCCTGTTCCTCCTAGCTTAGATAATAAAGTTCAGGTTACCCAACGATTCCCATACCATCGCCCCACTCCCCTGAGTTTTTAGATGAGGCATGCAGTGTCCCTCCCCGCTAGATCCACATCCCCTGCTCCGGAATGCCGCAGCCTAAGCTCGACTATGTATCCCGGGGAGCCCGACGAGCATTCGGCCAAGAAGAGGTTTATCATGGCCTCTCCGGCGGACGTTGGCGAGGTGGTCGCCGTTCGCCCCGACCCGTCGATCCCGGAGCAACACGTGGCCACGGAAGCCGGCAAAGACGTTGACTACGTTGCCATGTCGAAGGCTTCATGTCGGTAGGCTTGCGTATTACTGAATCTCGGGAAAGCTGGCTACAACATCAAGCTCGTCGATAGCGATGGATTCACGCGGGCCATGTCACAGGTTACATGGTCCATCCCCAACCCCTCTGGTTCAACTGTCGTCGATCTCTTCGATGGCCCTGCCACTGATCTCCTTCACCAAGCGGTCAAGGATTTGCGATCCTTATACGCCATCGAGCCCATTTTGTCATTTCTGAAGGACACGTTCTACGACGGCAGCTTGGGATCCTCAATTGCCAAGTTAGATCTCATTGACCACGACAGCGACCACGAGGAGGGCACCCACAAAGGTTCTTCCAGGGTGAAACAACCTATTTGTAACATCATAGAGCGCACCATGGGTCTGTGCTCTTCCAACTAGAAGGATCCCGTCCATGAAATGTGAGGCAACATCCTACCAGCAAATCTTACCTTTTCTAACTTGCCAACCCGTACCCTTTGTTGTAGTAGCATTTGTCGTGTGGTGCTATAACGGTGTCGTGTTTAATTATTTTAGTTATGCAAAAATGTATTGTTCAATAGGGCTATGTGATGTTTAAGTATGAATTGTCCACTTCACTTTCATGAATGGCTATATTTGGTTGTTTATAGTGAGTAGATGCCTTGTTTATCTGTGTTTGGTTGTTAGATTGGTTGCAGTGAGCATTTTTCCAGTTATCAACCGATGCCTTGTTTATATGTATTTGGTTCTTAGTTTGGTTGCAGTGAGCATTCCAGTTATCATGTAGATGCCTTGTTTATCTGCATTTGGTTGTTAGGTTGCTTTTTTTAGCATTTGTCCAGTTTTTAAGTAGATGCCTTGTTTATCTGTATTTGCTTGTTAGGTTGGTTGCAGTGAGCATTTGTCTAGTTTTCAAGCATATGCCCTGTTTATCTATATTTGCTTGTTAGGTTGGTTGCAGTGAGACTCTGTCCAATTTTCAATGGCTATATTTGGTTGTTATACTGATCATTTATGCCTTGTTTATTTCAGTCATTCACAATGTGTTGTTCATTATGTGCAAGTCGGAACTGTGCCGCTCGACTGCATCAATACCAGTTTGAATGGCTATATTTGGTTCCAGTTATGTCTGGTGTAGTTAACACATGCCCTTTATTTCAGTTTTACACATTTATCCAGTGATGTTTAAGCATTACCTACGTTCTATTCATTTTCAACAATACTAGTTTGAATTGCAATATTTGATGGTTGTTAAGCCTGTTGTCGGTAACATTTCCTTCCATTTTATATATGCTTTTAAGAGCATGCTGAAACCAACACATTCAAGCTATCATTTGGAGATGATATTGTTTACCTTTGCTATATTTGTTTGATGTTAAGGTTGTTGTACTTATCATGCCTTTCCACTACTTATGCAGGACAACAATGGGAGTGGCCACCATTTTCCGTCAAGGTTAGCTTCATCCCTCGGCTTGTACTCCCTCGTCGTTCCATAATGTAGTGCATATAGATCCAGGCCTGGACACTTGTTAGCTTCTAATATTGACTGTTGCTTGTAGTACATATGCCCTTGGCAAGGATCCACGCATCGACCCTTTTTGCGTATGGGGCAATGAGATATTCATGAACAAGAATCAAGTGAGGAAACTAATAAGGATTATTAGCAAAAAGATACGAATGTGGCAAGCAAATTATTTGTTTATGCTCTATCCAACACAACAGTGAGCTATAGGATGGTAACTACAAACTCCGTGGCCTTCTCTTTTTACTGCCCATAATGAGTTGTTAGACAACAATGTCTGAATCTTTTTCGTTCGCAGTGGTTCTCGAAGAAGTTCACTCAAGATTACCTCACAAAGTACATGATTGGTGGACACGCAATGAAGGTTAAAGTATTTCATCGAGACTATAATGAGCATCGAGAAGTCATAATGAAGATCATGAAGGATGGACGGGCAGCCATCACAAGGGGTTGGCCTAGAGTCATGCGCGCATTACGCATAGAGGAGGGCACAATATGGGCATTCCGCTTCAGCTTCTCCAGCAACCAAAATGTCTTTCGCCTCTCTCTTTACAGTCTTTAGTACAACTGTGGTTCACCATTCTTTACTTGGTGCTTCTGTAGTTCTTCAGTATATGTGCCTGTGCATCGAATTATGCATTCGTGGTTGAACCTATATTTGTAATAAACATGGTTGGATATGAAATAAGTGATTGCCTACTATCAAATTCAAAACATATGATTTTTAAATTATGGATTAATCAGGGATTCCACTGCACACGGTTGGCGAAAGCGAAACGTCTGTGATAGACATGGGGATCAGACACGTTTCTTGGATCCGCTACATGTGCGATCAATCTCCACTTCACACACAATCAGCCAAGAAACGTGTGCGATCAATATCCACGGCACACACGATCAGCCAAGAAAAAATGTGTGCGATTAACAATAGCATCACACACAATTCTTTCTTATTAAATGTTTGCGATAGTCACCTTATCACACGCGCTTCGAAATAATAGACTGTTTGTGATGTTGTGCGCATCGCAAACGTTTGGTACTTCTTGGATTAACTGTGTGGGATGTACATACTAACGGAAACGTATTCCTTGGATGGACTGTGTGGAATGTACATACAAACGGAAACATTTAGCGGGAATTGACTGTGTGGGATGTACTTACGACCTGAAACGATTTTGCCTGTATAATTGTATTTTTTAGCACTACTGTACGTATAACCATATTTGAGCGCTCGTCGGTCGCACACGACCTCATTTTGTCGAGCGTGTGTGCCAGGAGGGCATATCCCCGACGGTTTCTGGGTCGTGTGGGAAGGACCCCCCCTATCGCCCACACTCACTTGGCGATGGTTCCAAATGTAATCGCGGAAAGGGGTTAAAAACCATTTGTATAGCACCGACATGTACCAATGATGGCTCTCTCAAATAGGTGTGTCCAGCAAGGATGATTGTGACAAACTAAAAAGAAAAACAAGAAAAGACTCATATAATACAAGACGCTCCAAGCAAAACTCCTGATTTGTGACAAATAAAAATATAGCTCCAAGTAAAATTACTGATGGTTGTTAGAAGAAAGAGGGGATACCTTCCGGGGCATCCCCAAACTTAGTTGCTTGGTTCTCCTTGAATATTACCTTGGGGTTCCATGGGCATCCTCAAGCTTAGGCTCTTTTCACTCCTTATTCCTTCATCCATCGTGATCTCACCCAAAACATGAAAACTTCAATCACACAAAACTTAACAAAACCTTCATGAGATCTGTTAGTATAATAAAGCAAATCACCACTCTAAGTACTGTTACAAACCCATTCATATTTTATTATTGCATTATACCTACTATATTATAACTTTATCATGGCTTACACCCTCCGATACAATCCATAGATTCATCAAAATAAGCACATAATGCAATGAAAATAGAATCTATCAAAAACAGAACATTCTGTAGTAATCTGGCCTTTGACCATACTTCCATAACTCCAAAAATTCTGAAAAACTAGGAAAACATAGGCAATTTGTATATCAATCTAAAAATTCAGAATTTTTCTTCACTCCAGTAATTTTTAACAATCCAGCTACTGGACGTAGAAGTTTCTATTTTTCAACAAGATCAAATTAACTATCACCCAACATGATCCTAAAGGCTTTACTTGGCACAAACACTAATTAAAACATAAAAAAACACAATCATAACAGAAGTATAATTGCATAATTATTGAAGAACAGAAAGAAAATCAAAATGTTCAAAGATAACTACTGGGTTGCCTCCCAACAAGCGTTATCATTTTACGCCCCTAGCTAGGCATAATGCATAGATTCAAGTATTGTCTTCTTTATTCTTATTTTCCATAGATGTGTTTTTGTCATGAGGTTTTTCAAGTATAACTTGGAACACATTATCCATAGAAATTTTAGCATTATAAAGTTGTCCATTTTCAAATCCCCTTTGATTACCGGCTACAATCCAAGAATGTTGTTGATTAACATCATTGAAAACTTGTTGGATCATATCCAAAACAGGAACTTCCTTTTTAAGGTAATCATCAAAGATGCGATAATTTCCAAGCAAATGTCTTAATACATAGTCACTATTGTAAAGGATCTCATATATTACTGGTTTTTCATGGTTCATACCATAAAAGTCAAAGATCTCTCTAGCTTCTCGCACTACATGATCAAATTCATTCATAAGAACAAGGGTGGCTATTTTCTTAGCTCTAGGATTCTTTATGAAAGGTAGCTCATAAAACAATCTTTGCAAGGTAGGATGAGTGCGAATAAATCTATTCTCAAGTTTCAAAACTAGTGCTGAAATAGCTTCCGCGTAAGTTTTAGTTCTTTTAAGTATAGGAGCATCATCACAAGCTAAAGTTCCAATGCAATTAAAGAGTTCTTGGATGCCACCTTTTCCTATAACATTCCATTGTCCCAAAACAAAAGTTTTAGCATCCAGATTACCAGAACGTCCAATTTTAGGAGTTCTGCCGTCATCTGTTTCTGCCATACCAAAATCACTCATGATGATAGGTTCAAAGCAAGCAAAGAAGCAAACAAGAAAAGGAAAATTAAAAGAATGCAAGTAAAAAGGCAAATACTTTTGTGTTTTTGCAAAAACCTTTTAGAAGTGGGGGAGATGAAAACGAGAGACGAATGGCAAATAAAGTAATTGCAAGGAGATGAAAGTTTGTGCATAGGAACTTGATAGATGTTGATGATGTCTCCTCGACAACGGCACCAGAAATTCTTCCAGATTGCTTGTATCTGTGTTGGTAATTCCCCGAAGAGGAGAGGATGATGCAGCACAGCAATGGTAAGTATTTCCCTTAGTTATGAAACCAAGGTTATTAATCCAGTAGGAGAACCAAGCAACACTTTGTAAACATCACCTTCACACAAACAACAAAAACTTGCAACCCAACACGTAAGAGGGGTTGTCAATCCCTCCTCGATATAGAGATAGATTAAATTGTATGAGATTTGGTAAATAGATATAACTAAAACACAAAATAAAATAAGTAAAGAAAAAGTGCAGCAAGGTAATTTTGGTTTTTTGGATAAATAGATTTGAAAATAATATGATAGGAAATAGATCCTGGGGTCGTAGATTTCACTAGAGGCTTTTCTCGAGAAAATAACATACGGTGGGTAAACAAATTACATTTGGGTAATTGACAGAAAAGCAAATAATTATGACGATATCCAAGGCAATGGTCATGTATATAGCCATCACGTCTAAGATTAGTAGACTGACTCCTGTCTGCATCTACTACTATTACTCCACACATCGACCACTATCCAGCATGCATCTAGTGTATTAAGTTCATGGAAAAACAGAGTAATGCAATAAGAACGATGGCCTGATATAGACAAGATCTAGTCATGTGGGAATAGACCCATTATCCTTAATAGCAACAATACATGCGTATCATGTCTCTTTCTGTCACTGAGATTGAGCACCGCAAGATCGAACCCAACACAAAGCACCTCTTCCCATTGCAAGAAAAATCAATCTAGTTGGCCAAACAAAACCAAAGTTTCGAAGAAGAAATACGAGGCTATAAAGACCATGCATAAAAGAGTTCAACAAAGACTCAAATAATATTCATGGATAGATTTGATCATAAACTCACAATTCATCGGATCCCAACAAACACACCGCAAAAAGTCATTACATCAAATACTCCAAGAACATCAAGGAGAACATTGTATTGAAGATCAAAAAGAGAGAAGAAGTCATCTAGCTACTACCTATGGACCCGTAGGTCTGTGGTAACTACTCACGCATCATCGAAGGGGCAAGGGTGATGATGAAGAACCCATCCGTAATCGTTGCCCACTCTAGCAGAGTCCCAAAAAAGGCCTCTAGATTGGATCTCGTGCTTCTAGAACTTGCGGCGGCTGGAATTGTGTTTCGTCGACTCCCCTAGGGTTTTGGGGATTTTAGAGTATTTATAGAGACATAGGTCGGTGGAGGGGGTGCCTATGGGCTCCACTACCCACCAGGGCACGCTAGGGGGCCCTGGCACCCTGGTGCCTAGTGGGCCCCACAGGCCCCCTCTGGTGCACTTCTTCGACCTCTTGGGTGTCTTCTGGGCAGAAACAATTCTCCAAAAGTTTCATGGCATTTGGACTCCGTTTGGTATTGATATTCTACGAAGTAACAAACAAGCAAAAAATAGCAACTGGCAATGGGCACTATGTCAATAGGTTAGTCCCAAAAATGATATAAAGTTGCTAGTAAATGAGTATAAAACATCCAAGAATGATACTTTAATAGCATGGAACAATAAAAATTATAGATACCTTGGAGATGTATCATAGACCAGTTCCTGTTGTATCAACTGTACATCTGGTTGGAGCAGCTTGAGATTAAACCCAGAAGACACTTAGTCTTCACCATATCTCCTTGAGCTAGTGTCACTGCAGACCTCTCCCAATCACTCATGGTAAGTCTTCAAGGTCAAGTTCCAAAATCTTCGTAGACTTGTTCACCATCAATCCACAATGACTCTTGGATGCTCAGAACATGACTCATAACCATCTGGAAGAATGACAATCTTCAAAAGTAACAGGCGTCGGATCACATAGATCAATCTCTTCAGTGATGATTAATCACTTTGGCTCTAGTAGGGGTTTTCCTCACTTGAGTTTTCACAAAGTCGTTGGACGATGGGATGCTCTTATATGACAAGTGTCAATATCTCTCTTGGAGGAGCCAACCAACGAATTATTATGTGTGGGGGGGGAGGGGGCTATTTATAGCCAGAGCAACCCGACAAGAATTTTCATAAATTCCATTTTGGACATGACCTTGTTAGGATAAGGGTCCACTCGACAACTGCCGTTAGCACAACAGCGGTTAGAAATTTGAACTCTCAAATTCGTCGGGGCACTCATTTTCCTCGCAGTAGGTAAATCTTACTGGAGAAATCCTAACTCCTCCGTCAAACCAATTTCTTCAACGACCAGAAGAACTTTGTCTCTGTCGCTGATAAACTTGACTACGCTGCAAGAGATTTCCAAAGTCTTCGACTCGAAGAAACAGGTAGTTGTAGGTTTTGAGCATCACTTCGGAAATACATCTATGTATCACCTATACACCCTTTAACAGTACGGTGCTTCCTATGACTCAAAATAAGAAGAAAGAAACTACAAAAACAAAGTCTTCAAGCTTCCAATTCTTCACTTCTATTTCTTCAAAAGGCGCGCCAAATTCTTCACTTGAAGCAATACATTTTAGGAGTCATCTTTCATTGGTTAAATCAAATCTTCAGGGATTGTAACTCATGTGTACACTCATAAATACATTAGTTCCTTAACGCATTTGTGTTCAATACTCCAAAACCACTAAGGGGCACTAGATGCACTAACAATTTACATCTCTTCTATTTTTATTGTGTGAAAACTCTTATAGGCAACCAACGCATTAATCGTGATTATACGACAAGGCACAAAAGCTTTTATGTCGAGAGGCTAACATTTTTTAGGGTAAAGCAAAGCTTTATTACGGGAACAAGCTAGGCATATCGCCTAAAATAGCTACAGCCACAGACGGCGATACATCCACTTCCACACAGTGTCACACCCTGATTTTCATCCACAACACATAAGCTAAGAAATAATGATAAAGTGTGGTTTAACAAAAACTTTTGTGTGATCTAGTCTCTGCTCTATTTTGGATTTTTGTTTGCTGTTTGAAAGTGCTCTAAAAATCAAATAAATCCTCCAACTCCTATACTTCATCTCCTTGATCCAATACCATGCCAAGTGATCATGCCATGTGTATAGGACATAAAAATATTTTCTTGCAAAAAAATAATTTGGCCAAAAAGTATTTTCTAAATTAGGTTTTCCAAAACCCCTGAATTGAGGCTTGAACTACAAGTACTTAATTTCGGTTGTGAAAAATCTTCCAAAAGGCATATTTTACTCCTATTAGATATAGGACTCCCTAAAACCACAAAAATATTATTTTAAATGTTATTTTGCTATTTTATTTAAAAGCTTTTTCTTAAGGCCAGAAATGGACTTTAATAAGTTAAAATTATTTTAATATTTCAAAAATATTTGAGGAAATTTAGGGCAACTCAGTGGATATATATTGTCCATATATATGAGTTTCAACACATGGTAATGTTCAAAATATTGGACAAAACCCTCCAAAACCATTTCTGCATAATTCAACTATTTGAAATATTTCTATAAGAAATATTGTCAAATAAATCCAAGAAAATTCTAACAAGTCACATATGCCTAATGTGATGATCTTGAAAAGTTTCATTCCAATCAAAATAGTTTCGTTCACAAAAGTGCCCCAAAACCATCCCTGTCCATATCCAAATTTGAGCAACTCTACATTGCCAATTGTCTCCTTTTGATCCCAAATTTGGTGGACATGCTCAAATCTCCAAATGATGACACTACACCAAGTGGTGCATCAAGGAGAATAGATCTACATAACTAAATCTTGGGAAACCCATTTCTTTTGATTTCTAGGGTTTGCCAAAGTTACATTAGCAACTTTCTTCAAATGGTCTCAAACTTGGTGATCAACCTCATTTCCTTGTTCTATTTGATCATGTTAAATCTCAAGTCAGGGATAAATCTTTTCCTTGCCCAAAACACCATCAAACACCTTCGGCATTTTGCCAAAATCATCATTTTGACCATTTTTACTCTTCCTCTTCACCTCAAATTTTCACCACAACTTACACAAGTCATCTTCCACCTCCGGTAGCTTCCACTCCCTCCCCAGCTCAATAATTGAGGAGTGAAACCCCCACTTTTCTCCTCTGGACAGCAGCAATTCTTCTCTTTCTCACCCTCCTTCTCATTCCAGAGGATCCCTAGAGCATCCGATGCACCATTCCTATTGTTTACACTCCCCTGGACCCCCTAGACACTACTAGACATGCCCATGGCACAGTTGGCATGCAAATAGCATGCTCTGGAGCGCGCTACAGTGCCTGGCCGCACTGTAGCCGCCCCCATCCCGATGACCCGACAGCCTCGGGCCTCCCCAGCGTGTCTCTTGAAGTCGCCTTGGCGTCTGGGACACACCACCCTGTCGGCCCCTTCCTTCCCCTCTCTTCTCTTGCCCTGTCGAGCATGCCCGAGCGCCACCCAGCTCAGCCAGTGGGCACACGAGCTCGAGGCCCTCCTGGAGCGTGCCCTGCTTCCCCTTCCTCTTCACCTCGACCTGTAAGACCCCCAAGAGCACCCTAGACACGACCCAGAGTGCCGGTTTGGCCTTTGGCGTCGCCTAGGACGTGGCCGTGGACGCCGCCCATGATGCACCAACGCCCCGCCATATACGGCTCTCCCCGGGCCTCCCCCTCGTCTCCATTCACCTTATCTTCACCCCAGCTATCTCCCAGACCACTCACTCCTTCCCAGAGTTGCTCCATCGCCTCCCCATGGCCGGACCCGAGCCGTCGACCTCCGCTCAAATTATCGCGAGCAAGGCCTCCTCCTCCCCTCCTTTCCCTACTAGGCGAACTCCCTGGCCACGTTGGAACCCCTCACCTCTTCTTTATCTGCTCCAGTACCCCGTACCGCGGATGCCACCATCATCGTCGGCCTCGTCCGCCCGACCGATGCCCTGCTCGACCCAGTACCCCTCGGAGACCGCGCCACTTCCGGACGGATGCGGCCTGGTCTCCTGAGCATGCCAGTGGTCCGAGAACCGTGGGAGGTGGTCGGGGCCGCCGGCAATCTCCCATCGACGAGGCCTCTGCCTCCTCTATCACGGGCGGGAGGAGGGAGACGCCCTGCGGGTGGACCCCATAGGTCAGTGAGGCGCACCCGCATTTTCCGTCTCCACCGCAGCGAAGGCGCCAACAATTGAAGATGCCTTCAACATCACCCCTATCCATGCGCGGCTAAGCCACTGGGCCGGCCGAGCACCTAGCTTACGCCTGGAGCGTATTATTAGGTATAACTCCTTTTCCTTTTTCTTTTTCCAGAGATTTGTAAAATCTCCCAAATATTCATATTAACTCCAAATTTGATGATTCAAATTTCTAGTGACTCCATAAATCATGATCTATCACATGGTGCAATTTTCAAAAATTGAAGAAACATTTTCTTCACAATTATTTATGAAATCCCATTTTTCCATTTCTGTGAATTTGTGATAAACTTTAGAGAATCACATAGAGCCCATTTTTTATCCAAGTGTCATGGTTCAAATTCCTAGATACTTATAAGTTTAAAACTTAGATTTGACAATTTTCCCAATACTTTCTATGCCACATGAAACGTTGGTCCATTTCTCCGTATATTGCCAACTTTGTAAATTCATAGGAAAATCATTTGAACTCCAAATCCAGTGAAACCAACTCCTAGATGCTTCAAAATCATTCCTTGTTAAATGGGTTGCTTTGATCATTCTTCAAAATAGTATGTCTATATACTTGTTACAAATCCATAAATGCCTTGAATCCTTCATATTGAAATGTTCCAAAAATATCCATTGATCCAATCCCAATGAAACCACTTTGGTCATTTTTCATATGACCAAAGGTATCCTAGAAAAGTCCAATTCACATTTTTAGAGCACTTTTATTTTTTCCTTGTTGTGTTGCTTATTGTGATTGTTTCCGACGTTAGTTGATGAAGTAGACGGAATACTCGATGATGGACCAGAAGGATTGAAGACCTTGCGAAGCCAGGCAAGCAGCCCTTTGACCATGATGAACCATTTTACATCATAATAGCATTTTTCGTTGTCTCATCGAATGCATAATATCTTGAATGGCAACCTTGCTAGGCTTGCCTCCATTGCATACTCCGTTGATACTTGCATTGTTCATGACTCTACCCTTGCTTAGAGTTGTGTTGGTGGGAAGTAGATAGGTGTTATAGTAGTTGGCCAAGCAAAACGGGGTAGGGTTCTGCATGGAAAGAAATAACGGTGGTTTGACATACTTGCAAATAGCCCCAGTGGGTGCCACTGATGCCCCTGGGAGATGAGGATGAAATAGGCCACTACTTGGTGGAGAAGTAGTGTACTGAGGCTTGATGAAAGTGTTGTTTACAGAGACAGAATAGATTTAAGATTTGTCGACCGTCCCAACCAAACATGAGCAATCACTCTACCCTATATGGGAAAGGGCATTATTGATTACCTAGTTCGTGCTAGCATGGATGCCCACATTACTAGTGACGGGAGTGGCGTGGTCACTCTCGAGACGGGGTCGTGCTTGGATAGGCGGCCATGACTGTTTTTACAGGGCACTGGACACACCGTTGGTACCCCGTGCTTGTGATTATGTGATGAGTATGGGAGCGTGGCTCCACAAAATTTATTATGTGACAATGTGTGGCACGGGGGCTGCTACCAATCGAGTGGACTCTATGTTAGTCACGGCTAGGGAAAGGTAGTGATCGGGTGCTTACCCCGGGTACTTGAGGTACCGCGGGTCGTGGATGATACGGAAGTTCCCTGGATCTTGTGGGTAAAGTGTGCAACCTCTGTAGAGTGTCAAACTATTCGAATAGCCGTGTCCACGGTCAAGGACAGTTGGGTGGTGCTACTTAGACTATGTCTGTATGTTTCTGAAAAACAACACGGGTTGAGTATATTGTTGATGTGATTCGTGAGGAAGTCACAATGAGCTTGAGTGTGAGTTGTTCATCACTCTTTCTTGATGTTGATGTTAGTAACCTTCTGATACTTGTTGCAGAAGCATTCATGATTCCAATAAGTGTTGATCATACTTGCATGAGAAAAAGTAGCTTTCTGCAGAAATACCAATTTAGTAGTAGATCCTTGCATAATATTCTATTATTTGATACGTCTCCAACGTATCTATAGTTTTTGATTGTTCCATGCTATTATATTATCTGTTTTGGATGTTTCATGGGCTTTAATAAGCTATTTTATATTATTTTTGGGACTAACCTATTAACTGAGGGCCCAGTGCCAGTTTTGGTTTTTTTTGCCTATTTTAGAGTTTTGCAGAAAAGGAATATCAAACGGAGTCCAAACGGAATGAAACCTTCGCTGATCTTTCTTGGACCGAAAGCAAACCAGAAGACTTGGAGATGAAGTTGGAGACGCAATGAGGCGGCCACAAGGCAGGAGGGAGCACCCAGGGGGAGGCGCGCCCCCACCCTCGTGGGCCCCTGACCTAGTTCCTTCGCCTGTATATACTCTTATACCCTAAAAACACCAGGGGAAGCCACGAAACCACTTTTCCACCATCGCAACCTTCTGTACCTATGAGATCCCATCTTGGGGCCTTTTCTGGCGATCTGCCGGAGGGGGATTCCATCACGGAGGGCTTCTACATCAACACCATTACCTCTCTGATGAAGCGTGAGTAGTTTACCACAGACCTTCGGGTCCATAGTTATTAGCTAGATGGCTTCTTCTCTCTCTTTTATTCTCAATACCATGTTCTCCTCGATGTTCTTGGAGATCTACTCGATGTAATACTCTTTTGCTGTGTGTTTGCCGAGATCCGATGAATTGTGGATTTATGATCAAGATTATCTATGAATATTATTTGGTTCTTCTCTGAATTCTTATATGCATGATTTGATATCTTTGCAAGTCTCTTCAAATTTTTGGTTTAGTTTGGCCTACTAGATTGATCTTTCTTGCAATGGAAGAAGTGCTTAGCTTTGGGTCCAATCTTGCGGTGTCCTTTCTCAGTGACAGTAGGGGCAGCAAGGCACGTATTATATTGTTGCCATCGAAGATAACAAGATGGGGTTTTCATCATATTGCTTGAGTTAATTCCTCTACATCATGTCATCTTGCTTAATGTGTTACTCCGTTCTTTATGAACTTAATACTCTAGATGCGTGCTGGATAGCGGTCGATGTGTGGAGTAATAGTAGTAGATGCAGGCAGGAGTCGGTCTACTTGACACGGACATGATGCCTATGTTCATGATCATTGCCTTAGATGTCATCATAATTATGCGCTTTTCTATCAATTGTTCGGCAATAATTTGGTCACCCACCGTAATATATGCTATCTCGAGAGAAGCCACCAGTGAAACCTATGGCCCCCGAGTCTCTTTTCCATATTATTGAATCTCGTTTACATCTTGCTAGTTTTCGATCTACTATTTTGCAATCTTTAATTTCCAATCTATAAACCAAAAATACCAAAAATATTTACTTTACTATCTCTATCAGATCTCACTTTTGCGAGTGACCGTGAAGGGATTGACAACCCCTTTATCGCGTTGGTTGCAAGTTCTTGATTGTTTGTGCAGGTATTCGGTGACTTGTGCGTCGTCTCCTACTGGATTGATACCTTGGTTTTTAAAACTGAGGAAAATACTTACGCTACTTTGCTACATCATCCTTTCCTCTTTAAGAGAAAACCAACGCAAGCTCAAGAGGTAGCATTATCACTCTTGGGTTGCTTGCGAGTACATTCAAATGTCCTCACTGGCTTGTCCTTGGCTATTTACTTGGCCAGGCCTGGAAGAACATGAATATGAAGAAGAGACCTTTGGTGACGATCATGTGAGCTAGGATGCTTTCCCAGTCAGAATGCATGTAGGGTTAAGGCAGATGGCATGGGTCTAAATTATTGACGAAGATTTGTGCTGCGATGATATACTCAAGACTTGACCATAATGGCTCTACTTGTGTAAGACGGTATGTATGGATGTAAGACTCTTGTTATTCAGCTTTTGTGTGCTCAGTGAGCATTGATCTCTGGGATCACTGTATACGTGCATTCGGTGGCTTTGACTGTGTAAGTCAGGGTCCCCACATACAGTGGGCGAATCCACATCACAACTATAGCCTATTTTTGCAAGCTCATGAGCAGCTCCATTGACTTCCCTTCGGCAAGCAACAACATCACATTCCGAAAACCATAATCTCATCTGAACCTTCAGGTCCTCAAGCGCAGTAGCATAGGCGGAGAAGCTAGGCTCTCTCTGGCTTAGAGCAGCTTGCAGGAGTTGGGAGTCAGTCTCAATGCAAACGCGGATGGCTCCTAGCTGGGTTGCAAGCCCCACAGCACTCGTCCTCGCCTGAAGCTCCGCAGCAAAAGCATCCCGCACATTCTTGGCCCTTCCAGCCATGCATGCGACAACATCACCAGT
>NC_041391.1:202234034-202307199 GCF_002162155.2 Triticum dicoccoides | reverse complement strand
GAGAGAGGGAGATTGTGAGCTTCCCGACATATGCGCTCCGCCAATATTCAGTTTCAGCATGTCTGCCTCGGGTGGCTGCCAGTTGCCACTTCATTCTCTGCTTCCGCACATGTTGTTGGTGTTTCCCTACTACTCCCAAGTCTTTGTAGAGATTTCACTATGGATCTACATACGAAGAAAAATGAGTAAATCTACACTCTAAAATGTATCTATATACATCCGTATGTGGTCCATAGTGAAATCTCTACAAAGACTTGCATTTAGAAACGAAGGGAGTACTTCCCATTACTCCATAGTGGCCACCTGAGTTGAGTGAACGATTTGTTCCGCACTAGTCTCTTCTCCTTCCTCACTATGTTCCTTTCATTCCACCATTCCCACCATCTTTGATATTACTTTGTGTACCACATTGCATAAACTGATTGGCCTAAACTGAGTAACCATCTTCGGAGAGTTTACCTAAGGGATCATTGAAGTATTATTCCATCCATCCAGAATCTTGCAATTATTTACCGCCTGCCAAACTTCCTCAATCAGATCATCGCCAAAGGAAGCATTGGTCAAAATCTTTTATAAAATACCGCATGGGTGCAGACGAATCGCAAATTAATGGTTTGTTTGAAAGAAAAAAAATGCTTGCACACTATACTCAAGGGCGCAGCAAACTCCCTCGCCATATCAAGGTTCAATTCAATACATTTCATCTCCAGAGAGCTGGATAAGGTGATTTCAGATTTGAGATCACACCGTCTCATATGACACTCGCACTCACACGAATTCGTTTCATGGTTACATAAAAAGTGGTAATGAAGCCGACATCTCGCTCAATAGAGCAACACTGAAACGAAAAAGAAACAGGAAAAATCACGTTCCAGCATTAGGTTACTTCGTAATTTACAGCTCTTCCAATGTACAACTGTATTTTCCAAAATAGGACAGCATCTGAACTATCAACCCTTCATGTACATACAAAATGTCAAACATAATGTACACTGGTGCATTTTTTGCACGCAAAAGAATATTATGCCTTCAGAATTTTTCTGCCGCTTGGAGCTCTCATACAACTTCGACCTCCTTTTGTGCTCTTGCCATCTCAGTACTCACTGAATCTGTGGCTCTGCATCTAGTCATCGACCTTGACGATATCAGTGCAGCCAGAAAGAAGCGATCGCAATATGAAGAAATAGCCAGCCAACTGTCGTGGTGTAACGAACACAAACAACTAAAATAAGAGAACACTTGCCTTCTACAAATGAATCGCAAGGGAACAAGGGGCCATTCTCCAAATGAGTCATAAGGGAAGAAGATTCCGTGCATAACGGCTAGAGGGATTGTTTCGTCCAAGGCCCAACCCTAGGCCCAAAGGGGTTTTGTCAGTCTTCTTACTGTGATCGCAACATTTAGACGAACTAACTTGGCGATGCGATTTTGAGTTGGTTTGTGAGTCAGCACAAACATGGTCAGCACCATTAGCATGAAGTGGCACGCTCTCACCGTTCTGCGAGACTGCACTTCTTGTCATGTGAATAATTGCCATTTCCTCGTCAGGATGCGACGTCTGTTCTACCTTCTCAATATCCTCATTGTACCCCTTCAGGAAGAAGTCAGAACAATTCTTCCTCACCCCGTGATCAAATGGATTTCTGAACCGACCACCTGGGCCTCTGAGATAACTGTACCTCATGGCATTTGCCATCTCATTTGTTGTTATATTCCCAGATATCTGCAAGGCAGGAATTTATAAATGATCGATACCGTGCAGAAGAGTGGCTTGAACATAAGCTATATACAAGCACGTATTTGCATATCTCAACAGACACAAGAAGAAGCCAACTATTTCAAGTACGAAAGAAGGAATACATAAGCAATGAAAAATATGATGAATCATGTCATGTGCAGAAGCTATAATCTCTACAGTTATATATCAACACAAGCATGTGGATAAGCAGAATAAAGCCGTGTCCATATCAGTACTGGACTAGAGGAAATGCAGACAAAGTATAGCTGGCACCTGGCACCAGAAGGATAATAGAAACATAGCAGCGTTGGAATGGATAAAACAATGTAATGCCATATAGATGTCATCAAAGAATGCGACATGTGGTTTAGAAACTGCGTCAACGCTGTGCCAGTGACAAAAAGATACAAAAAGGAATTGCTAGATCCTTAGATGGAGTCTAGACTCTAGATGATCTCAGTTGGTTGCCCATGACAGGAGACATGTCCTTACCTGATGGACCACTTGCAGATTTCACAACCAGAACAAAAAAGCAGGAGATTTGGTTCTACGTATTAGGCATGGATTCGATCTGGGGCACAGTCCTCAAAGGGTGGAATGAACTACTGATAGATGATGAAAAGGTAAACGCAGAGATGGTTCTTACCTGTGATGCTTGAACTACTGTTAGAGTTATAACGCCGAAGAAAAGGAAGAGATCCATTATAACAAAAGACACCACCCAAGGATGGTTCGTAGCTGAATAGTTAAGCCATCCACCAAACGATGCTGGAGAGCCTGGATCACCTGCTACTCCTGCAGCAACAAAAATGATAAAAGATTAGGATATTTTCCATGCGACAAATTGTACAGGCAAAAGAAAAGAAGATGTATACATACTTATGACAGCCGTTGCAGCAGTAATGATCATCGCAGAAACTTCTAGGATAAGAAACATAAAGAACTCCCATTTGTTCTTCTGCAATTGAAACCAATTGTTGCTTAGACTGAACGATGCCGCAAATTTATATATAATAAATAATAAAAAGTAAACAAAAGAAATTGCAATTCATCAACTAGGCGCAGAACAGTCTTTTCTTGCTCCTTGGCCTCAGCTTGGGTGTGTACACCAAGTTCAGTTATCAATGCTGGGCTGAAACATGCAACTTTTTAATCCAAAATTATTAATATACACCCTCCGCTTGTAAATTGATGGCATTTTTAGACATTGACACGGTCTCCAATATGCATCTTTAACCATTAGTTTTCGTAGGCATATATCTAGAACATACCAAAAAAGGGTACAACAAAAAGTATTTTTCATGACAAGTCTAATGATGCTATTTTTCCCTTACCAAACTAAATATTTTTTATATGTTAACAATCAAGTTAGAAAAGTCTGATTTCATGCCTTCTAGGAATTCAGCCAGAATGGAGGTAGTATTTGATTACAAAAATAATGAAGTTCCACATACAAAAAGACTGAATCAGTACCTTTCCGATGCAATTTGAAACCCAAGGGCAGTGATGATCAAATTGCTCAACACAGCGATCACATGTAGAGCAGTGTTTTGAGCGTATGGGCCTCACAATCTATTGAAATAACAAAAATAATAATTATTTGAGGCTGAAGATAAAAAGGAAAAATGACTCGATTGCTGATTGGTGATTACACAATGAAAAGATAAATAACTTACTTTGCAAGTAATACATAGTTGAGACCAATTGCCAGCCAGAAGTTCCGGGTTATCTAGACCCCTCTTCAACAAAGGTTCCTGGAGGGATCAAACACACGAGATTAACATTGCACACTTTGTACTATGGCATAATATTTCAAGTTTTCAAGGTGACGATCTAATAAATAGGAAATCAACATATCGATAGGATGCCACAGTGGCTACCCAAATCTTTCATGCTTACATCATCTCTTTGAGTTTGCGAGTCTCTTATATTCTTGTTGATGTAACCAGGATCTTTCCTGCATAACAAGTATGATCATACACATTCCAAACAAATTTCAAATGATCAAAATTACTTTTCCACTAAAAAAAGATCAAAATTGCATACGATACCAAAACAGAAGATACGAATGCTTATTCTCCCAAACCTCATGTCCCGACAAAAGGTTACTATGTAATATTTGTAAGAATAATACATAAGAAACCCTGACCAAATGTTTACCTGCTACATCTATAAAACATAACTAGTCCAGCAATTGCAAGGAAAACTCCCAACCATGAAAAGAAACCAAATAGTAGTGTCATATTCGAGTTGTATTGTCCTGCATAGAAGGAAATAATCATTGTCATGTAGTACTGGATAATTAAGGAGTCTCAAGAGAGTCAAAATAGTAATATACCTGCGATAACTGAATGTATATATGCAACAATTAAGCCAATAATAATACACCAAAGCACAGGGGCGAGTCCTAATTTTGATAGTTTCCCAAAATAATTGTTCCCACCACATCCTCTTTCATGCACTTTTCTAGCATTCCCCTGCATAAAACCAAACAAACCATCAAGTCGATCTTCAGCATTTGCCTGCTGTACCAGAAGATATCTTGCATTGAGGGTACTAATGACCACTGTAAGTCTGTAATCTAGACTGGCAATAGGCCAAAGTATATTCTCCACAATCCACGGAAGTTATAGATAAGCAATTTGAGCAGTGGTCACAATTTTCCGCTTTGGTCCTTCCTTTTCAGTATCACTAGTGCTCTATAAACACAGATATTCACTTTTTGGGGTAAAAAACTAATGTTGGGTAGCAGAACATATAGAAAATCTATTGGAAAATAGCAGGAGCCATGGAACGCACTTACTCCACTAATACTGGAAACTACTTGCAATCATGACTGTCATTGTTTTTAAGGCGTCCCGCCTTGGACGCTTAGGCGACGCTTAGGCGATAAGGCGCCCCCCCAGCGCCTTACAAATATGCCCGCCTTAGGCGCTTAGGCGTCCGCCTTAGGCGCTTAGGCGTCGCCTAGGCGATAAGGCGCCCCCCCAGCGCCTTAGGTCGCCTTACCGCCTTAAAAACTATGATGACTGTACAATAATTCTCAAGGACAAACACATGCAACATGCAACTACACAAAGTGCAGCCATCAGTTATGTGTTTCATGCAGTTTAATCAACAAATCTATTTGATTACCCATAGAGATAGAACGACTCTTGAGATGCTAGAAAGTTACTCAAGTATGTTAACAAAAAACGCATTTAAAATTCATAATACTCACAAGGTAAAATGCAACTTGCCGGTGACTCTTATCAGCAGCAAGTTGGGCCGGAGTTAACCCAGTATTGTCTTGCACCATAAGGTCCTCCTTCTTACCAACCTGAACTAACACAGTGCATGACTCCATATTCCCCCGAATGGCAGCCCAATGTAAAGGAGTACAACCTATGGAAAGTATTTATGTACGGAATGAATACCAAGCTCCCAAAGAAACCAATAGTGAGGAGAATTCATGCTTTCGTGATTCATCTTAAGGTGGTAGGAAGGCTTGTAAAAAAGTGAATACATGCCTTCTTTATCTTGCCGCCCCCTATAAGCGCCCAAAAACAAAAGGAGGCGTATGGAGTCTGCAAATCCCTTATAAGCAGCCCTACAAATGTTAAGAATATTGACACGTCAATAGAGCTACCATGTAGTCATGTTTCAAAGCATATTTAGAAGGGCACACATGTAAAAAAAAAGGAGAAAGTACAGACCAGTGAAGAGGACTTCTGCCATCATTGTCAGGGACATCAGGATCAGCATTCCATTTTGAAATAATGTGATAAAGAAATGCTGTCTGACCATACTGTGCTGCAACATGTGTGGTCTGTGACATTACAGTAGATTGATTAAGGAACCATATAAAAAGTACTCCATAAACAAAGCTAACACTGGCTCGTTGACTTATTCTTCTGTTGAAACTTGTATGTGCTACAAATAACTAAGTAACTAATGTACATATTACATAAATAATGTTAGTACAAATATTGCAGGTTGGCATTTGGACGAAAATTCAAAGTTAACGTAAACCAAACCAGTCATCTCCATCCAAAATGTGCTTAGTGGCAATGCTATGTAACACAGTTGTCAAATTTGCATGCTAGAAGAGCAAAATTGGGTTGGTACAAAGAAGATAAAGCCATAATAACTATTATCAGGAACAAAAATGGCTCATACTTGTAAATCTATCATGCCAAAACCGTACTACGGTAAGAGACAGAGGTTATTAGGGCAACTAACAGAGAGACGATGGCAGTGCTACATCATTTCTTAACCTGTATCTGTGTACCGCGAAATAAAAAGTTCACTTATTTTGTGCAAGAGGTAGTAATCTCCTCAAACAAACGTACACGGGCGCGCACACACACACAAAATCGACCTCAGGTCAACTAACCAAAACATATTAGATAGCAAGGACCATTAGAGTTGACAAGTGCCATGGGTACAACAGATAAGTTAGTACACAAACCTGATATCCATATAAATCAGCAGCATCAACCTTAGCTCCTTCTTTTAGAAGTAGTTCTGCAACTTGAATATGACCACGCACTGCACTCCAGTGAAGCGCTGTTTGCCCTGTATGGTCTATAGCATTTACATCTGCTCCGTGCTGTCCAGATAACAAGCAAATAACCATCATCACACCATATAGCAAACAAAAGGCGTATAACAGTAAAGGAGTGCATAGCAAAATTGTGATAAATTAGGTCAAGATCGGCAAAGCGGTGCTATGGGTAACCATCCTGAAGCTGGCACTTACATCTATGATTAACCCCACAGATATTCAGGAGGTTAAGTTGAGAAAGCTGATGTCAAAGAGGTTGGTTGTAATAAACCGTAACAGCTGTGTGTATACAATTGAAACGAACCAACCAACATGGTATATGATCCAGTTTGGTCCAGTGGGATTATAACTCAGAAAAGTTTGTATGCCCAACAGATATGGAAAATGGCAGGTTCAGAGGGCCCTCTAAGCACTAATCAAGCAGATATAAGAAGCCTTGGACTGGCCCTGCTCAGAGCTACCCACCAACCATACTACCATGGCATTCACCAGATACATGCCAAAACAGCATAAAGGCAAGCCCAAACCCTACACCAGCTTCCCAATGATCACGTGCATACATCACCAAACCCCAAGAACCCCACAACAAAAGGATAGCATTATACTTTCCTGTCACTACAAGGCACGAACCAAAATCACACATCGGCCCATGGCAATTACAAATATTCAACAATAAGTGCGACAAAGGGTGTGGACATTACAAAACATTCAGCAGGAGCTACACTACACCTCGGCTGCGAAATTGGGGGCTGATCAAGTAGGCCAGCTATCGAATTGGATTGCTAAACGATTAAACTGCAGCAGCAGGAGGCACCCCTCCATCGTCACAGTTTATAACGCAGTAATTGGAAGCTACGTATTGGGGAGCTCGGGAAATGGCGGACCTCGAGGATGTACTGCGCGGCGGCGACGCGGTTGTTGAGGGCGGCCCACTGGAGCGCGTGGTAGCCGAGGCCGTCGGGCTCCGTCACCGACCGGCCCTCCAGCTCGACGAGGCGGTGCAGCTTCTCGAGGTCCCCGTAGGCGGCGCCCGTGTAGACGTCGTCCTTGAGCGACTCCTCCGCCGCCTCCGCCTCCCCCGCGGCGGCCGCCCCGCCGGCCCCGGCAGTGGAGGCGACCGCGGCCGCGGCGGCGGTCGTGTCCTCGAGGACCTCGATCTCCGACGCCATGGCGGGATCGGGCTCTCCGGATTGGGTCGGGAAGGCGGGTGGGGGTTGGAGGACGCTGGACGCGGAGGTGGCCCGAGGGACCTTGTCGCGGGGGCGTTTTTGACTCGGTATTTTTGGTGTTTTATTATTTCGTTGGTTTTGGCCGGAGGAAGAAGACGGGCGCAGCCGCACGGAACGACCCAACGACGAGAGAAGGGGATCTTTGCGCTCGCACTAGCAGGTGCAGGCCGCGACGCCTCATTTGACCATTCTGGCTGATTTTTTTTGACAAAGTAAAATCTATTCAAATTATATGTATAGGTTTCATGTCTTTTAAGAAAAAGACACTCCATATATTGATTAATTAAACAAAAGCTTATTACAATTATACGCCATGCAGGGCCGAATTTCATGTCATAGGTCTACCTGCTAAGATGAAATAACACTAGGCTCGAGGGCAGGGAAAACATGATAGCCAAAGTTGAAGCCTATAAGATAAAGAAAATTTTGAAAGTTCCTCAAACTTTCAAAAGAAAGTCATTCCCTGAGCTTCCCACTTCTACCCTTCATAATCATGCTTGTGTTGTTAATATTTCTATTGAATATAACTAGTCCGAGTGCAAATAAATTATTGATAACATGGTGGTAGCTGAGAAACATAATTGTCTTAACTTTGCTAATCAAAATAATGAAATCTCCTTACCTTCTAGTTTGAAGCTAGATGATAATGATATTGGAGTTTACACTCCATCTTCTTGTACTTCTGGTAACCTCAAATCAGGTGGCACTGCTGGTTTTGATGTTAAACCGGAGTATACTGCTAAATCCAGACATTGTGGTCTTTTACACCCACTTAAAATGTCATGATAAGAATCTTTTGGAATATTAGAGGTCCTAGGCAAGATGGAAAAACACTGTAACTTTCTAACTTAGTGTGTTAGTATAAGCCTGATTCTATTGGGTTCCAAAAACTAAGAGAGATCGTTTTTTTGAGGGTTTTCACAAAACTATTGGTGGCAATAGTAACTTTTTTGGCACATGCTGCTTTCTATTAACACTGGTGGTATTTTATTAGGTTTACATGCTGACATGTTTGAATGTATTGAGTGTATCACCAAGACTTATTGCCTTACTGCTTCTATTAAAAATAAAGATGGTACTGTTTATGGTACATCTTATGTTGAATTTAAGCTAGATTTTATTGCTGAGTTACATGAAGTGATGGATATTTTGACCTATCCTGACCTTTTTGCAGGAGATTTTAATCTTGTTAGAGAAGCTAGAGATAAATCTAGTGGCAATATTAATGCTATATGGACATTTTTGTTCAATGATTGGATAAATAAATGGGCTTTAATGGAAGCAAAACTGGCCAACAAAGCTTTTACTTGGAGTAATAATCAATTAAAATCATGTTTTTCTATAATTGACAGAGTTCTCTCTTCTACTAACTGGGATGCTCACTTTTTCATGACCACCTCACATGCTTTACCAAGGGTTGGGAGTGATCATGCCCCACTTTTACAATTATGGTGGTAGTAAAAATAATTTGGTCAGATCCTTCATGCTTGAGAAATGGCGGCTCTCTCATTCTGAGTTTAAAAGTTGGTGGAGGAGATTTGGTCTACCCCATCTCCTTACTCAGTTCCTCTTGATACTTGGCAATCTAAAACCAAACTTTATGGGAAAAAGTTAAGGGGTGGAGCATCAATATTGATGATGCTATTAAGAAAAAGAAAAAGGACCTATTCTTGGAGTTTGACATCGTAGATGTTTTTTTTCTGAACAAAACTTAGTTATTGGTGTAAATCATTAGAGAATGAATGATATTCAAATGAGTTGAGGAACATTCGGAAAAAGGAGGAAATTGTCATGTGGCAAAGATCTAGGACCAGGAAAATTTTATAAGGGGACAAAAACACTGCCTATTTTCATGCTCTGGCTAACTAAAGAAGGAGGAAAATCATCTTTCCTTGTTGATGGAGGTGAGGGGCGTGTGACCTTCAGTATTGACATGCTAAATGTTGCTACTAAGTTTTATAAAAAACTTTTTGCTTTTGAACAAAACCTAATATACGTTTAGATGATCTTTTTGGTCTGAATAAGAAAAATAACTTCTTCTGAAGCCCGGGAAAAACCTTATTATGAGGAAGAGATTAAAAATTCTATCATGGGTTCTTATTCCAATGGTGCTTCAAGACCTGATGGGCTATCTTTTATTTTCTACCAAATTTTTTGCGACATTATTAAGAAGGATCTTATAGCTTTAGTGAGAGATTTTGAAAATGGTGCCTTGGACATCTCTAGACTTAACTATGCTATTATTAACCTAATTCCTAAATAATTCAATGCTAAAGAAATGAGGCAATTTAGGCCAATTAGTCTGAGCAATTACTCTATTAAAATCCTCGGCAAAGTTATGACTAATAGGGTTTCTCCTAATTTTGATAGACTTATATCCTCATGTCAATCAGCTTGGTTAATGGGAAGTACCATCTTGAGAGTCTTGTCACTGCTCATGAAACTATGCATGAGCTTCATCATTCTACAATTCCTGGGTTTATCCTTAAATTAGACTATGAAAAGGCTTGAGACAAAGAAATCGGGATTTCCCTGTGGGACTGCTTTCCTCTAGAGGTTTTGGTAACAAATGGATTAGTTGGGTCATGAGCACTATCCAAAAATGTTCATTTTATGTTAGGCTAAATGATATTAATGGTTCTTTATTTTTCAATTGTAAATGTTTGAAACAAGGGTATCCCCTTTCCCCCATTCTTTTCAACTTGGTTGCTGATGTTTTCTCCAAAATGTTAATTAAAGCCTCTCATAACAATATTATATCTAGGGTTCTCCCCAGTGTTGTGTCTGGAGGGATTATTAGCTGACAATATGCTAATGTTGCCTTCCTTTTTCTGGATCCTAGTTTAGACAATGCTAGAAACGTTAAGTGGCTCCTTTCCTGGTTTGACAATTTGTTTGGTATGGTAATTAATTTTTAACAAGTGTGATATGTTAACTCTCATTGAGTCATTGTGGAAGATGATGTCTCTAAGATGTTAGCACAAACCCAATTGGCTCATTCAAGAGTTGTGAACAAACTATGTCTTTTGTTGCCTCCTTCCAATAAAATGGGGTGGGGGAACCCCTTTTCTTCAAAAACAAAAAACTTGTCCTCGAAAACTTGGTGTGTTCATCTCTTCTCAATAGGAAATATTAAAACTGTATTCAACAAATTTTATATAAACATCCAATTGTGAGATAGGTGCATTCTAAGCCATTTGCAATAAAATGAAAATCAAGCACTATCCACAAATCATGTTGAGAAACGTTGCATGGAAAATAAAAAAAAATCTACGCACACGCAATGATCTATCCATGGAGATGCATAGCAACGAGGGGGAGTATGACTACGTACCCTCGTAGACCGTAAGCGGAAGCATTTCACAACGTGATTGATGTAGTTGAACTTTCTTCATGCTCCAACCGATCTAGTACCGAACACACGGCACCTTCGTGTTCTGCACACGTTCAACTCGGTGACTTCTTCCACCTTCTTGATCTAGCCAGACGACGGGGTAGTGGATGAGTTCCGACAGCACGACGGTGTGGTGACGGTGATGGTGAAGTGATCTCCGCAGGGCTTCGCCTAAGCACTACGAAGATATGACCGGGGTGTAAACCGTGGAGGGGGCACCGCACACGGCTAGGCAATTGTCTGTTGTGTGCTAGCCCCCCCTCTCCCACATATATATAGGTGGGAGGGAGGGAGGAGCAGCCAAAGAAGGCGCCCAAGTAGGAGGAACCCTACTTGGGGTCCCTCCCAAGCCGCACCCCCTTTCCTTATTTGAAGTGCGGGGAAAGGCGGGGGAGGGTGGCGTCCCCCTCCCCTTTCCTTTCTCCCATGAGAGGGAAAGGCGGGAGGGGCTAGCCCTCCCCCTTTTCCTTCCCTAGGGCTGTACAAACAAGGGAGGAGGTGCACCAGCCCCCTTGTGGGATGGTCTGTCCCCTCATTTGGCCGATAAGGCCCATAATTTGCCCGGGGGGTGCCCGGAACCCCTTCTAGTGACCCGATTCCTTCTCGGTAAGTCACGAAACACTTCCGGTGTCCAAATACCATCGTCCTATATATCAATCTTTACCTCTCGACCATTTCAAGACTCCTCCTTATGTCCGTGATCTCATCCAGGATTCCGAACAACATCCGGTTACCAAAACATATAACTAATATAACACTATATCGTTAACGAACGTTAAGCGTGCGGACCTACGGGTTCGAGAACTATGTAGACATGACCAAGACACCTGTTCGGTCAATAACCAATAGCGGAACTTGGATGCCCATATTGGCTCCTACATATTCTATAAAGATCTTTATCGGTCGAACCGTTATGACAACATATGTAATTCCCTTTGTCCATCGGTATGTTACTTGCCCAAGATTCGATCGTCGGTATCTTCATACCTAGTTCAATCTTGTTACCGGCAAGTCTCTTTACTCGTTCCGTAATACATCACCTTGTGACTAACTCCTTAGTCATTTGCTTGCAAGCTTATGATGTGTATTACCTAGAGGGCCCAGAGATACCTCTCCGATACTTGGAGTGACAAATCCTAATCTCGATCTATGCCAACTCAACAAACACCTTCGGAGATACCTATAGAGCATCTTTATGATCACCCAGTTATGTTGTGACGTTTGATAGCACACAAGGTATTCCTCCGGTATCCGGGAGTTGCATAATCTCATAGTCGAAGCAATATGTATTTGACATGAAGAAAGCAATAGCAATAAACTAGACGATCATTATGCTAAGCTAACGGATGGGTCTTGTCCATCACACCATTCTCCTAATGATGTGATCCCGTTATCAAATGACAACACATGTCTATGGTTAGGAAACCTTAACCATCTTTGATCAACGAGCTAGTCTAGTAGAGGCTTACTAGGGACACGATATTTGTTTATGTATTCACACATGTATTTAAGTTTCCGGCCAATACAATTCTAGCATGAATAATAAACCTTTATCATGAATAAGTAAATATAATATAAAATAACAACTTTATTATTGCCTCTAGGGCATATTTCCTTCAGTCTCCCACTTGCACTAGAGTCAATAATCTAGTTCACATCACCATGTGATTTAACACCCATGGTTCACATCGCCATGTGACCAACACCCAAAGAGTTTACTAGAGTCAACAATCTAGTTCACATCGCCATGTGATTAACACCCAAAGAGTATTAAGGAGTGATCATGTTTTGCTTGTGAGAGAAGTTTAGTCAACGTGTCTGTCACATTCAGATCCGTATGTATTTTTGCATATTTATATGTCTACAAAGCTCTGTATGGAGCTACTCTAGCTAATTGCTCCCACTTTCAATATGTATCCAGATTGAGACTAAGAGTCATCTGATTTGGTGTCAAAGCTTTCGTCGACGTAACCCTTTATGACGAACTCTTTATTACCTCCATAATTGAGAAATATCTCCTTAGTCCTCTTAGGTAACTAAGGATAATTTTGACCATTATCCAGTGATCTACTCCTGGATCACTATTGTCCTCCCTTGCCAAACTCATGGCAAGGTACACAGCAGGTTTGGTACACAGCATGGCATACTTTATAGAACCTATGGTTGAGGCATAGGGAATGACTTTCATTCTCTCTCTATCTTCTACCGTGGTCGGGTTTTGAGTCTTACTCAACTTCACACCTTGCAACACAAGCAAGAACCCTTTCTTTTACTGTTCATTTTGAACTTCTTCAAAATCTTGTCAAGGTATGTGCTTTGTGAAAGTCCTATTAAGTGTCTCGATCTATCCCTATAGATCTTGATGCCCAATATATAAGTAGCTTTACTGAGGTCTTTCATTGAAAAATTCTTATTCAAGTATCCCTTTTATGCTATTCAGAATTTCTGTATCATTTCCAATCAATAATATGTCATCCACATATAATATCAGAAATGCTACAGAGCTCCCACTCACTTTCTTGTAAATACAGGCTTCACCATAAGTCTGTATAAAACGGTATGCTGAGATCACCTCATCAAAGCATATATTCCAACTCTAAGATGCTTGCACTAGTCCATAGATGGATCACTAGAGCTTGCACACTTTGTTAGCACCTTTAGGATCGGCAAAAACTTCTTGTTGCATCATATACAACCCTTCTTTAATATCCATTAAGGAATGCAGTTTTTCACATCCATTTGCCTGATTTCATAATTATAAAATGCGGTAAATGCTAACATGATTCAGATGGACTTAAGCATCGCTACGGGTGAGAAAATCTCATTGTAGTCAACCCCTTGAACGTATCAAAAACACTTTTGTGACAAGTCGAGCATTGTAGATAATTATTACCATCAGCGTCCGTCTTCCTCTTGAAAATCCATTTATTCTCAATGGCTTGCCGATCATTGGGAAAATCCATCAAAGTCCACACTTTTTTCTCATACATGGATCCTATCTCAGATTTCATGGCCTCAAGCCATTTATTGGAATTTGGGCTCATCATAGCTTCTTCATAGTTCGTAAGTTCGCCATGGTCTAATAACATGACTTCTAGGACAGGATTAACGTACCACTCTGGTGCGGAACGTGCTTTGCTTGACCTACGAAGTCTAGTAGTAACTTGATCCGAAGTTTCATGATCATCATCATTAGCTTCCTCTCTAGTTGGTGTAGGCATCATGGGAACGGATTTCTTTGATGTGCTACTCTCCAATTCGAGAGAAGGTACAATTACCTCATCAAGTTCTACTTTCCTCCCACTCACTTCTTTCGAGAGAAAACTCCTTCTCTAGAAAGGACTCATTCTTAGCAACAAAGATCTTGCCTTCGGATTTGTGGTAGAAGGTGTACCCAATAGTTTATTTAGGGTATCCTATGAAGATGCACTTCTCCTATTTAGGTTTGACCTTATTAGGCTGAAGCCTTTTGACATAAGCATCGCATCCCCAAACTTTAAGAAATGACAACTTAGGTTCTTGCAAGACCATTGTTCATACGGTGTCGTCTCAACGGATTTAGATGGTGCCCTATTTACTGCAATAATTATGCATGTGCTTGCTTGCCGTTTAGGCGGCCGTGGCGTGCTCTGCTTGCGTGCCTCCACGTGCTCTACTCGTTGTTTAGGCGCCCTCGGGTCGCGTCCCTCTGCGCTCTGCTCGTCGTTTAGGCGCCAAGTCTCGCTCGGGTCTTGTCGTCCCTCTGCGCGCGCTCTGCTAGCGGTTGAGGAAACTTTAGTCATTTGATCTTAGATTATGTTAATTAATTATACCTCCAGAGCCGAAATCATCCGGTTCTGGAGGTATAATTAATTAAGCTAAACTATGATCTCCGGCGCCCGTTTCCGTCGTGCAACTCCATCCTGTCGTTGGCCATTGGGGGTATGCCGGTATGTGTGGGTAACTAGCTAGCAAGTGGATCAGTAGTGAGTCACTGGCAGCGGCCATTGCTGTGGTTATTTATAGCTAGCAGCTGGCTAGGGGATTGGGGATTTTACAATTCACCCATGTGGAGCATGGAAAGCCTTCGCTGGAGCGCGGGAAGACTTGAGCACACAACCCATAATCATATGCATTGTCACATGTTACCGGGCACGTGTTAACATAAGGAAACGTATGTGTAACCTACTTATCATCGCACATGAGTACTCACACACACATCATGTGCGATACTCCTAGCCATCGCAAGCAACTAGTACGCATTTTCAAAGTTTTTAGTACACACATAATCACACACAAATTAACTCTAGTAACCGTGTGTGTTATATTTTCTCATCGCAAATAGTTCATTCGAGTGGGCTGTTTGCCGCGTATCACACACATCTTGTTTACACGAATCGTTTGTGTTTTTTTGGCTCATCACAAATAGTTCATCTATGTGAACTGTCTACCGCATATATATATCACACACACATCTTGTTAAGTTGAACCGTTTCTGTTGTGTTCCCTAATCGAAAACAGTTCGTCCGAGTGAACCATATGCCGTATATTACACACACCTTGATCTGGCTGACCGTTTCTGTTGCATTCCCTAATAGCAAATAGTTCATCGGAGCAAACTGTATGTCATATATCACACACACATTGATATGGCTACCCGTTTCTGTTGTTCTGTCTAATTGCAAATAGTTCATATGGATCAACCGTATGCCCCGCATCGCACACGTAACTAAAATCTGAACTGTGTTTGATGTCTCCGCCATCGCAAACATTTTGCATCTTTTTTTACAGCTTTTTTACATCCGCGTTTGCGATTAATCCATCGCACATAGTTTTGTCAAAGGGTCTCTGATCGTAGTGTCGCGTTAGCAGCATCCTGCAGTAGTGTCGCTTTACCTTTGATGACTCCATTAATGTGATCGACATCAAGAGCCTGATGTTGGGAACGTAGTAATTTCAAAAAAATTCCTACGCACATGCAAGATCATGGTGACGTATAGCAACGAGAGGGGAGAGTGTTGTCTACATACCCTTGTAGACCGTAAGCGGAAGCGTTAGCACAACGCGGTTGATGTAGTCGTACGTCTTCATGGCTCGACCGATCAAGCACCGAAACTACAGCACCTCCGAGTTCTAGCAGATGTTCAGCTCGATGACGTCCCTCGAACTCCGATCCAGCCGAGTGACGAGGGAGAGTTCCGTCATCACGACGGCGTGGTGACGATCTTGATGTTCTACCATCGCAGGGCTTCGCCTAAGCACCGCTACGATATTATCGAGGTGGACTATGGTGGAGGGGGCACCGCACACGGCTAAGAGATCCAAGGGATCAATTGTTGTGTCTTTGGTGCTAGCCCTGCCCCTCTATTTATATGTTGAGCCCCGGGGTCGAAACTTGGAGCAAAAGCCTCCTCAAAGTCGGTTTTGCACGAAAGGCAAGAGTCCCACTCGGACTCCAGGACCAAACGCCACAATCCTTGGCGTCTGGCCCAGACGCCATGGGCCTCGGCGTCTGGCCCAGGGCCAGACGCCAGGGTCTCCGGCGTTTGGCCCCCTGGCCTCCGCAAAACTCCTTTTGCACCTGACCTAAAGCCTCATGGGCTTGACCCCTTAGCCTAACCATATCATCCAATATATGAATCTTTATGTCTCGACCATTTCGAGACTCCTCGTCATGTCCCCGATCTCATCCGGGACTCCGAACTCCTTCGGTACATCAAAACTCATAAACTCATAATATAACTGTCATCGAAACCTTAAGCGTGCGGACCCTACGGGTTCGAGAACAATGTAGACATGACCGAAACACGTTTCCGATCAATAACCAATAGCTGAACCTGGATGCTCATATTGGCTCCCACATATTCTACAAAGATCTTTATCGGTCAAACCGCATAACAACATACATTGTTCCCTTTGTCATCGGTATGTTACTTGCCCGAGATTTGATCGTCGGTATCTCAATACCTAGTTCAATCTCGTTACCGGCAAGTCTCTTTACTCGTTCCGTAATACATCATCCTGCAACTAACTCATTAGTTGCAATGCTTGCAAGGCTTATAGTGATGTGCATTACCGAGTGGGCCCAGAGATACCTCTCCGACAATCGGAGTGACAAATCCTAATCTCGAAATACGCCAACCCAACATGTACCTTCGGAGACACTTGTAGAGCTCCTTTATAATCACCCAGTTACGTTGTGACGTTTGGTAGCACACAAAGTGTTCCTCCGGTAAACGGGAGTTGCATAATCTCATAGTCATAGGAACATGTATAAGTCATGAAGAAAGTAGTAGCAACATACTAAACGATCAAGTGCTAAGGCTAACGGAATGGGTCAAGTCAATCACATCATTCTCCTAATGATGTGATCCCATTAATCAAATGACAACTCTTTTGTCCATGGCTAGGAAACATAACCATCTTTGATAAACGAGCTAGTCAAGTAGAGGCATACTAGTGACACTATGTTTGTCTATGTATTCACACATGTATTATGTTTCCGGTTAATACAATTCTAGCATGAATAATAAACATTTATCATGATATAAGGAAATAAATAATAACTTTGTTATTGCCTCTAGGGCATATTTCCTTCAGTCTCCCACTTGCACTAGAGTCAATAATCTAGTTCACATCGCCATGTGTTTTAACACCAATATTCACATCTATATGTGATTAATACCCATAGTTCACATTGTCATGTGATCAGCACCCAAAGGGTTTACTAGAGTCAATAATCTAGTTCACATTGCTATGTGATTAACACCCAAAGAGTACTAAGGTATGATCATGTTTTGCTCGTGAGAGAACTTTAGTCAACGAGTCTGTCATATTCAGATCCGTAAGTATTTTGCAAATTTCTATGTCTACAATGCTCTGCACGGAGCTACTCTAGCTAATTTCTCCCACTTTCAATATGTATCCAGATTGAGACTCAGAGTCATCTAGATTAGTGTTAAAACTTGCATCGACGTAACCCTTTACGACGAACCTTTTTTCACTTCCATAATCGAGAAACATATCCTTATTCCACTAAGGATAATTTTGACCGCTGTCCATTGATCTACTCCTAGATCACTATTGCACTCCCTTGCCAAGCTTAGTGGTAGGGTATGCAATAGATCTGGTACACAGCATGACATACTTTATAGAACCTATGGCTGATGCATAGGGAATGACTTTCATTCTCTTTCTATCTTCTGCCATGGTTGGGTTTTGAGTCTTACTCAATCTCACACCTTGTAACACAGGCAAGAACTCTTTCTTTGACGGTTCCATTTTGAACTATTTCAAAATCTTGACAAGGTACGTACTTATTGAAAAACTTATCAAGCGTCTTGATCTATCTCAATAGATCTTGATGCTCAATATGTAAGCAGCTTTACTGAGGTCTTTCTTGTAAAGAACTCCTTTCAAATACTCCTTTATGCTTTCCTGAAAAATTCTACATCATTTCTGATCAACAATATGTTATTCACATATACTTATCAGAAAGGCTGTAGTGCTCCCACTCACTTTCTTGTAAATACAGGCCTTTCCAAAAGTCTGTATAAAACCATATGCTTTGATCAACACATCAAAGCGTATATCCATTGATGGATCGCTGGAGCTTGTACATTTTGTTAGCACCTTTAGGATTGACAAAATCTTCTGGTTGCATCATATACAACTCTTCTTTAAGAAAACCATTAAGGAATGCAGTTTTGACATCCATTTGTCAGATTTCATAAAATGTGGCAATTGCTAACATGATTCGGACAGACTTTTAAGCATCGATACGAGTGAGAAAATCTCATTGTATTCAACATCTTGAACTTTGTCAAAAACCTTTTTCGACAAGTCTAGCTTTGTAGATAGTAACACTACTATCAGCATCTGTCTTCCTCTTGAAGATCCATTTATTTAACATGGCTTGCTGATCATCGAGCAAGTCAATCAAAGTCCATACTTTGTTCTCATACATGGATCATATCTCAGATTTTATGGCCTCAAGCCATTTCGCGGAATCTGGGCTCATCATCGCTTCCTCATAGTTCGTAGGTTTATCATGGTCTAGTAACATGACTTCTAGAATAGGATTACCGTACCACTCTGGTGCGGATCTTACTCTGGTTGACCTACGAGGTTTTGGTAGTAACTTGATCTTGAAGTTTCATGATCATCACCATTAGCTTCCTCACTAATTGGTGTAGGTATCACTGGAACTGATTTCAGTGATGAACTAGTTTCCAATTCGGGAGAAGGTACAAATTACCTTATTAAGCTCTACTTTCCTCCCACTCACTTCTTTCGAGAGAAACTCCTTCTCTAGAAAGGATCCATTCTTAGCAACGAATGTTTTGCCTTTGGATATGTGATAGAAGGAGTACCCAAAAGTTTCCTTTGGGTATTCTATGAAGACACACTTTTCCGATTTGGGTTCGAGCTTATCAGGTTGAAAACCTTTTTCACATAAGCATCGCAACTCCAAACTTTAAGAAACGACGGCTTAGGTTTACTGCTAAACCATAGTTCATACGGTGTCGTCTCAACGGATTTAATGGTGCCCTATTTAACGTGAATGCAGTTGTCTCTAATGCATAACCCCAAAACGATATTGGTAAATCGGTAAGAGACATCATTGATCGCACCATATCAAATAAAGTGTGGTTATGACGTTCGGACACACCATTATGTTATGGTGTTCCATGTGGCGTGAGCTGTGAAACTATTCCACATTGTTTTATATGAAGGCCAAACTCGTAACTCAAATATTCTCCTCCACGATCAGATTGTAGAAACTTTATTTTCTTGTTACGATGATTCTCCACTTCACTCTGAAATTCTTTGAACTTTTCAAATGTTTCAGACTTGTGCTTCATTAAGGAGATATACTCATATCTGCTCAAATCATCTTGTGAAGGTCAGAAAATAATGATACCTACCACGAGCATCAACACTCATTGGACTGCATACATCAGTATGTATTATTTCCAACAAGTCAGTATCTCGTTCCATTGTTCCGAACAACGGAGTTTCAGTCATCTTGCCCAAAAGGCACGGTTAGCAAGCATCAAATGATTCATAATCAAGTGATTCCAAAAACCCATCAGCATGGAGTTTCTTCATGCGCTTTACACCGATATGACCCAAACGGCAGTGCCACAAATAAGTTGCACTATCATTATTAACTTTGCATCTTTTGGCATCAATATTATGAATATGTGTATCACTACGATCGAGATCCAACAAACTATTTTCATTGGGTGTATGACCATTGAAGGTTTTATTCATTTAAACAGAACAACAATTATTCTCTGATTTTAAATGAATAACTGTATTGCAATAAACATGATCAAATCATATTCATGCTCAACACAAACGCCAAATAACATTTATTTAGGTTTAACACTAATCCCGAAAGTATAGGGAGTGTGCGATGATGATCATATCAATCTTGGAACTACTTCCAACACTCATTGTCACTTCCCCTTCAACTAGTCTTTGTTTATTCTGTAACTCCTGTTTCGAGTTACTAATCTTAGCAACCGAACAAGTATCAAATACTCAGGGGCTACTATAAACACTAGTAAGGCACACATCAATAACCTGTATATCAAATATACCCTTGTTCACTTTGCCATCCTTCTTATCCACCAAATATTCGGGGCATTTCTGCTTCCAGTGATCATTTCCTTTGCAGTGTAAGCACTCAGTTTCAGGCTTCGGTCCAGCTTTGGGCTTCTTCGCGGGAGTGACAACTTGCTTGTCATTCTACTTGAAGTTCCCTTTCTTTCCCTTTTCCCTTTCCTTGAAACTAGTGGTCTTGTCAATCATCAACACTTGATGCCCTTTCTTGATTTCTACCTTCGTTGATTTCAACATCACGAAGAGCTCGGGAATCGTTTTCGTCATCCCTTGCATACTATAGTTCATCACAAAGTTCTACTAACTTGGTGATGGTGACTAGAGAACTCTGTCAATCACTATCTTATCTGGAAGATTAACTCCCACTTGATTCAAGCGATTGTAGTACCCAGACAATCTGAGCACATGCTCACTAGTTGAGCGATTCTCCTCCATCTTTTAGCTATAGAACTTGTTGGAGACTTCATATCTCTCAACTCGGGTATTTGCTTGAAATATTAACTTCAACTCTTGGAACATCTCATATGGTCCATGACGTTCAAAACGTCTTTGAAGTCTCGATTCTAAGCCGTTAAGCATGGTGCACTAAACTATCAAGTAGTCATCATATTGAGCTAGCCAAACGTTCATAACGTCTGCATCTGCTCCTGCAATAGGTTTGTCACCTAGCGGTGCATTAAGGACATAATTCTTCTATGCAGCAATGAGGATAAACCTCAGATCACGGATCCAATCCGCATCATTGCTACTAACATCTTTTAACACAATTTTCTCTACAACATAAGCAACAACGCAAGCTATTTATCTACAACATAATTTGCAAAACACTACCAGGACTAAGTTCATGATAAATTTAAGTTCAATTAATCATATTACTTAAGAACTCCCACTTAGATAGACATCCCTCTAATCTTCTAAGTGATTACGTGATCCATATCAACTACACCATGTCCGATCGTCACGTGAGGTGGAGTAGTTTCAACGGTGAACATCAATATGTTGATCATATCTACTATATGATTCACGCTCGACCTTTCGGTCTCCGTGTTATGAGGCCATATCTGCATATGCTAGGCTCGTCAAGTTTAACCTGAGTATTCTGCGTGTGCAAAACTGGCTTGCACCCATTGTAGATAGACGTTGAACTTATCACACCCGATCATCACGTGGTGTCTGGGCACGACAAACTTTGGCAATGGTGCATACTCAGGGAGAACACTTCTTGATAATTTAGTGAGAGATCATCTTAAAATGCTACCGTCAATCAAAGCAAGATAAGATGCATAAAGGATTAACATCACATGCAATCAATATAAGTGATATGATATGGCCATCATCATCTTTGTGCTTGTGATCTCCATCTCCGAAGCACCGTCGTGATCACCATCGTCACCGGCGCGACACTTTGATCTTCATCGTAGCATCGTTGTCGTTTACGCCATCTATTGCTTCTACGACTATCGCTACCGCTTAGTGATAAAGTAAAGCAATTACAGGGCGTTTGCATTTCATACAATAAAGCGACAACCATATGGCCTCCTGCCAGTTGCCGATAACTTCGGTTACAAAACATGATCATCTCATACAATAAAATATAGCATCACGTCTTGACCATATCACATCACAACATGCCTTGCAAAAACAAGTTAGACATCCTCTACTTTGTTGTTGCAAGTTTTACGTGGCTGCTACGGGCTTAGCAAGAACCGTTCTTACCTACGCATCAAAACCACAACGATAGTTCGTCAAGTTAGTGCTTTTTTAACCTTCGCAAGGACCGGGCGTAGCCACACTCGATTCAGCTAAAGTTGGAGAAACAGACACCCGCTAGTCACCTGTGTGCGAAGCACGGCGGTAAAACCAGTCTCGCGTAAGCGTACGCGTAATGTCGGTCCGGGCCGCTTCATCCAACAATACCGCTGAACCAAAGTATGACATGCTGGTAAGCAGTATGACTTGTATCGCCCACAACTCACTTGTGTTCTACTCGTGCAAATAACATCAACGCAAAAAAACCTAGGCTCGGATGCCACTGTTGGGAACGTAGTAATTTCAAAAAAAATCCTGCGCACACGCAAGATCATGGTGACGTATAGCAACGAGAGGGGAGAGTGTTGTCTACATACCCTTGTAGACCGTAAGCGGAAGCGTTAGCACAACGCGGTTGATGTAGTCATACGTCTTCACGGCCCGACCGATCAAGCACCGAAACTACGACACCTCCGAGTTCTAGCACACGTTCAGCTCGATGACGTCCCTCGAACTCCGATCCAGCCGAGTGACGAGGGAGAGTTCCGTCAGCACGACGGCGTGGTGACGATCTTGATGTTCTACCATCGCAGGGCTTCGCCTAAGCACCGCTACGATATTATCGAGGTGGACTATGGTGGAGGGGGCACCGCACACGGCTAAGAGATCCAAGGGATCAATTGTTGTGTCTTTGGTGCTAGCCCTGCCCCTCTATTTATATGTTGAGCCCCGGGGTCGAAACTTGGAGCAAAAGCCTCCTCAAAGTCGGTTTTGCCCGAAAGGCAAGAGTCCCACTCGGACTCCAGGACCAAACGCCACAATCCTTGGCGTCTGGCCCAGACGCCATGGGCCTTGGCATCTGGCCCAGGGCCAGACGCCAGGGTCTCCGGCGTTTGGCCCCCTGGCCTCCGCAAAACTCCTTTTGCACCTGACCTAAAGCCTCATGGGCTTGACCCCTTTGCCTAACCATATCATCCAATATATGAATATTTACGTCTCGACCATTTTGAGACTCCTCGTCATGTCCCCGATCTCATCCGGGACTCCGAACTCCTTCGGTACATCAAAACTCATAAACTCATAATATAACTGTCATCGAAACCTTAAGCGTGCGGACCCTACGGGTTCGAGAAAAAGGTAGACATGACCGAAACACGTTTCCGATCAATAACCAATAGCTGAACCTGGATGCTCATATTGGCTCCCACATATTCTACGAAGATCTTTATCGGTCAAACCGCATAACAATATACATTGTTCCCTTTGTCATCGGTATGTTACTTGCCCGAGATTTGATCGTCGGTATCTCAATACCTAGTTCAATCTCGTTACCGGCAAGTCTCTTTACTCGTTCCGTAATACATCATCCTGCAACTAACTCATTAGTTGCAATGCTTGCAAGGCTTATAGTGATGTGCATTACCGAGTGGGCCCAGAGATACCTCTCCGACAATCGGAGTGACAAATCCTAATCTCGAAATACGCCAACCCAACATGTACCTTCGGAGACAGCTGTAGAGCTCCTTTATAATCACCCAGTTACGTTGTGATGTTTGGTAGCACACAAAGTGTTCCTCCGGTAAACGGGAGTTGCATAATCTCATAGTCATAGGAACATGTATAAGTCATGAAGAAAGTAGTAGCAACATACTAAACGATCAAGTGCTAAGGCTAACGGAATGGGTCAAGTCAATCACATCATTCTCCTAATGATGTGATCCCGTTAATCAAATGACAACTCTTTTGTCCATGGCTAGGAAACATAACCATCTTTGATAAACGAGCTAGTCAAGTAGAGGCATACTAGTGACACTATGTTTGTCTATGTATTCACACATGTATTATGTTTCTGGTTAATACAATTCTAGCATGAATAATAAACATTTATCATGATATAAGGAAATAAATAATAACTTTATTATTGCCTCTAGGGCATATTTCCTTCACCTGACACATCACATCACACCCCCTTAGTTGTATGACACTGCAGGGTTACTATTGAGTGCCGAGGGTGATACCTCGTATAGCACTTCTAATGTTAACTCCGTAGTGTAGTTAATCGGTCATGGTCTTCGAGGGTGATTCACTACAAAAAAGACAAATCCGTGACATTTTGGCCGAACGAAAAAAATTGTGTCATACTTATGACACTTCTATGACGATAATTGTGACAAAACCCGGTATCATCATAGATGTGGTGGGCTCCTACTTCTATGACAAAAAATCGTGACAGAAAATGGGCTTTTCGTCCTGGGCGGGCCGGAGAGGTAGCTGCATGACATTCTTTGGGCCGTCCATGACAGAAAAAACCGTGGTAGAAACGAGGGCGAGGAAAATATTGGGGTGTTCCCAGTTACGGTTGGTGGTCGGGGCCGAGCGATGCACGGAGATTTGCACGTTTCTCTCGTACACACGCGCGTTGCTACGTCTTGAGCTTGCGTTGGTTTTCCTTGAAGAGGAAACGGTGATGCAACAATAGTAGCGTAAGTACCCTCAGGTTTTGAGAACCAACGTATTAATCCAGTAGGAGGCTCCTCAAAAGTCCCACGCACCTACACAAACAAATAAAGAACTCGCAACCAACGCAATAAAGGGGTTGTCAATCCCTTCATGGCCACTTGCAAAAGTGAAATCTGGTAGAGATAGTATGATAAGATAAATATGTTTTTGGTATTTTATAATATAGATTGGAAAAGTAAAGATGCAAATAAAAGTAGATTGAAAGCTTATATGATAAGAGATAGACTCGGGGGCCATAAGTTTCACTAGTGGCTTCTCTCAAGATAGCATAAGTATTACGGTGGGTGAACCAATTACTGTCGAGCAATTGATAGAAAAGCGGATAATTATGAGATTATCTAGGCATGATCATGTATATAGGCATCACGTCCGTGATAAGTAGACCAACTCCTGCCTGCATCTACTACTATTACTCCACACATCGACCGCTATCCAGCATGCATCTAGAGTATTAAGTTCATAAGAACAGAGTAACGCATTAAGAAAGATGACATGATGTAGAGGGATAAACTCATGGAATATGATATAAACCCCATCTTTTTATCCTCAATGGCAACAATACAATATGTGCCTTGCTGCCCTGCTGTCACTGGCAAAGGACACCGCAAGATTGAACCCAAAGCTAAGCACTTCTCACATTGCAAGAAAGATCAATCTAGTAGGCCAAACCAAACTGATATTTCGAAGAGACTTGCAAAGATAACTTAATCAAACATAAAAGAATTCAGATGAGATTCAAATATTTCTCATAGATAAACTTGATCATAAACCCACAATTCATCGGATCTCGACAAACACACTGCAAAAAGAGTTACATCGAATAGATCTCCAACAAGATCGAGGAGAACATGGTATTGAGATCCAAAAAGAGAGAAGAAACCATCTAGCTAATAACTATGGACCTGAAGGTCTGTGGTAAACTACTCACAACTCATTGGAGGGGCTATGGTGTTCATGTAGAAGCCCTCCATGGTCGATTCCCCCTCCGACGGAGCACCGATGAAGGCTCTAAGATGGGATCTCACGAATACAGAAGGTTACGGTGGTGGAAATAGTCTTTCGTGGTCGCCTTTGATGTTCTCGGGGTACGTGGGTATATATAGGAGGAAGAAGTAGGTCGGTGGAGGCCTGAAGGGCCCACGAGATAGGGGGCGCGCCCTGTAGGGGTGGGCGCGCCCTCCAGCCTCATGGCTGCCTCGACTGCTTCTTGACTTGCACTCCAAGTCCTCTAGATCACGCTCGTTCCAAAAATCACGCTCCCGAAGGTTTCATTCCGTTTGGACTCCGTTTGATATTCCTTTTCTTCGAGACACTGCAATAGGCAAAAAAACAGCAATATGGGCTGGGCCTCCCGTTAGTAGGTTAGTCCCAAAAATGATATAAATGTGTAAAGTAAAGCCCATAAACATCCAAAATGGGTAATATAATAGCATGGAACAATCAAAATTATAGATATGTTGGAGACATATCAAGCACCCCCAAGCTTAATTCCTGCTCGTCCTCGAGTAGGTAAATGATACAAATAGAATTTTTGATGTGGAATGCTACCTAGCATATTTATCAATGTATTTTTCTTTATTGTGGCATGAATGTTCATATCCAAATGATTAAAAGTAAAAGTTCATATTGACATAAGAAATAGTAATACTTCAAGAATACTAAGCAAGCAATCATGTCTTCTCAAAATAACAAGGCTAAAGAAAGTTATCCCTACAAAATCGTATAGTCTGGCTGTTTCTCTATCTTCATCACACAAAGTATTTAATCATGCACAACCCCGATGACAAGCCAAGCAATTGTTTCATACTTTAGTAATCTCAAACTTTTTCAACTTTCACGCAATACATGAGCGTGAGCCATGGACATAGCACTATATGTGGAATAGAATGGTGGTTGTGGATAAGACAAAAAAGGAGAAGATAGTCTCACATCAACTAGGCGTATCAACGGGCTATGGAGATGCCCATTAATAGATATCAATGTGAGTGAGTAGGGATTGCCATGCAACGGATGCACTAGAGCTATAAATGTATGAAAGCTCAACAAAAGAAACTAAGTGGGTGTGCATCCAACTCGCTTGCTCACGAAGACCTAGGGCATTTTGAGGAAGCCCATCATTGGAATATACAAGCCAAGTTCTATAATAAAAAATTCCCACTAGTATATGAAAGTGACAACATAGGAGACTCTCTATCATGAAGATCATGGTGCTACTTTGAAGCACAAGTGTGGTAAAAAGGATAGTAGCATTGTCCCTTCTCTCTTTTTCTCTCATTTTTTTCTTTTTTTCTCTTTCTTTTCTTCCTTTTTTTGTTTTCTTTTTTTGTTTTCTTTTTTTTCTTTGGCCTTTCTTTTTTTTATAAAGTCCGAAGTCTCATCGTGGGGGAATCATAGTCTCCATCATCCTTTCCTCACTGGGACAATGCTCTAGTAATGAAGATCATCACACTTTTATTTACTTACAACTCAAGATTACAACTCAATACTTAGAACAAGATATGACTCTATATTAATGCCTCTGGCGGTGTACCGGGATATGCAATGAATCAAGAGCAACATGTATGAAAATTATGAAGGTGGCTTTGCCACAAATACGATGTCAACTACATGATCATGCAAAGAGCAATATGACAATGATGATGCGTGTCATAATAAACGGAACGGTGGAAAGTTGCATGGCAATATATCTCGGAATGGCTATGGAAATGCCATAATAGCTAGGTATGGTGGCTGTTTTGAGGAAGGTATATGGTGGGTGTATGGCACCGGCGAAAGTTGCGCGGCACAAGAGAGGCTAGCAATGGTGGAAGGGTGAGAGTGCGTATAATCCATGGACTCAACATTAGTCGTAAAGAACTCATGTACTTATTGCAAAAATCTACAAGTCATCAAAAATAAAGTATTATGCGCATGCTCCTAGGGGGATATATTGGTAGGAAAAGACCATCGCTCGTCCCCGACCGCCACTCATAAGGAAGGCAATCAATAAATAAAATTGTGCTCCAACTTCATCACAAAGCGGTTCACCATACATGCATGCTTCGGGAATCACAAAATTCAACACAAGCATTCTTTAAATTCATAATCACCCAACTAGCGTGACTTTAATATCACTACCTCCATATCTCAAAACAATTATCAAGCATAAAATTGATCATAGCATCCAATTCACTTTCTATGATAGTTTTTATTATACCCAACTTTGATGCCTACCATTCTAGGACCAACTTTATAACCATAGCAAATACCATGTTGTTCTAAGAGACTCTCAAAATAATATAAGTGAAGCATGAGAGACTAACAATTTCTTCAAAATTAAGCCACCGTCGTGCTCTAATAGATATAAGTGGAGCACTAGAGCAAAAACTATCTAGCTCAAAAGATATAAGTGAAGCACATAGAGTATTCTAATAAATTCTAATCAAGTGGGCTTCTTCCCAAAAGGTGTGTACAGCAAGGATGATTGTGGTAAACTAAAAAGCAAAGACTAATATCATACAAGACGCTCCAAGCAAAACACATATCATGTGGCGAATAAAAATATAGCTCCAAGTAAAGTTACCAATGAACGAAGACGAAAGAGGGGATGCCTTCCCGGGGCATCCCCAAGCTTAGGATTTTGGCTATTCTTGAATATCTTGGGGTGCCATGGGCATCCCCAAGCTTAGTCTTTTTCCACTCCTTATTCCATAGTCCATCAAATCTTTACCCAAAATTTGAAAACTTCACAACGCAAAACTCAACAGGAAATCTCATAAGCTCCGTTAGTGAAAGAAAGCAAAACCAGCACATAAGGTACTGTAATGAACTCATTCTTTATTTATATTGGTGTTAATCCTGCTGTATTCCAAGTACTCTACGGTTCATACCACTTAATACTAGCCATAGATGCATCAAAATAAGCAAACAACACACGAAAAATAGAATCTATCAAAAACAGAACAGTCTGTAGCAATCTGTAACCTAGGAATACTTATGGAACTCTAAAAATCCTACCAAAATAGTAAGTCATGGGAAATTTGTCTATTGATCTACAGAAAAAAGAATCAACGCAAAATCACGTTTTTATGATTTAACAAAACTAATTTCATGCGCGCAAAGTTTCTGTTTTTCAGCAGAATCAAATTAACTATCACCATAGGTTATCCTATAGGTTCTACTTGGCACAAACACTAATTAAAATATAAAACAAATCTAAACAGAAGGTAGATGCAAAATTTATTACTAAACAGGAACAAAAACAAAAACACAAATAAAATTGGGTTGCCTCCCAACTAGCGCTATCGTTTAACGTCCCTAGCTAGGCATAAAAGCGAGGATAGATTCAAGTAGTGCCATCTTTGGCACTCAATTCATAAGTAGATCGCATGATAGATTCATAAGGTAATTTAATTTTCTTTCTTGGAAAGTGCTCCATGCCTTTCCTTAATGGAAATTGGAATCTAATATTCCCTTCCTTCATATCAATAATCGCGCCAATCGTTCTAAGGAAAGGTCTACCAAGAATAATAGGGCAAGAAAGATTGCAATCTATATCAAGAACGATAAAATCTATGGGCACCAAATTTCTATTTGCAACAATGAGAACATCATTGATCCTTCCCATTGGCTTTTTAATGGTGGAATCCGCAAGGTGCAAATTTAAAGAGCAATCATCAAGATCATGGAAACCTAGAATATCACATAAAGTTTTCGGAATCGTGGAAACACTAGCACCCAAATCACATAAAGCATAACACTCATGATCTTTAATTTTAATCTTTATAGTAGGTTCCCACTCATCATTAAGTTTTCTAAGTATAGAAACTTCCAAATTAAGTTTTTCATCAAAAGATTGCATCAAGGCATCAACAATATGTTTGGTAAAAGCTTTATTTTGACTATAAGCATGAGGAGAATTCACAACGGATTGCAACAAGGAAATACAACCTTCTAAAGAACAATTATCATAATCAAATTCCTTGAAATACAAGATAGTGGGTTCAATGCTATTTAAAATCTTGACCTCTCCAATCCCATTTTTACCAAATTTAGCATCAAGATCTAAAAACTCCGAATCATTGGGACGCCTTTTAACTAAAGTTGACTCATCTCCAGTCCCATTATTATTAAGATTCATATTGCAAATCAAAGATCTAATAGGGGACACATCAATAACTTTAAGATCTTCATCATTATTTTCACCTAACTTTTCTGGTTTGGCAGCCATCTTATTGACTAAGGTAGCTTGCTTATCAGAAATTCGGGCTATAGAATTTTCAAGCCGAGTAATTTGGGCATTCAAACCATAAAATTCTTTAGACATATCATCAAGCTCTTTGTTAATAAACCCCAACAAACTTTTTTTGTTCTTTAAGCTCTTTTCTGAAGAAATTATTATGCTCAAATTATAAAGTCATAAAACTTCTAACGTTTGATTCAATCTCTTCCAACCTTCTAAGATGAAGGTCGGTGTTCTTAGGCAAAGCCATAGGAGCAAGTAGACACGCAAAAAGGACAAGCAAAAGAGAGAGGAGAATATTAGGAAAGAGAGGGCGAATAAAACGACAAGGGTGAAATGGGGGAGAGGAAAACGAGAGGCAAATTGGCAAATAATGTAAATGCGAGGGAGATGAGTTTGTGATGGGTACTTGGTATGTCTTGACTTGAGCGAAGACCTCCCCGACAACGGCGCCAGAAATCACACGTTGGCGGGAGGTCGAATCTTGACTTGACTTGGTGGAAGCCTCCCCAGCAACGGCGCCAGAAATCGCACGTTGGCAGGAGGTCAAATCTTGACTTGACTTGGTGGAAGCCTCCCCGGCAACGGCGCCAGAAATCCTTCTTGCTACGTCTTGAGCTTGCATTGGTTTTCCTTGAAGAGGAAAGGGTGATGCAGCAATAGTAGCGTAAGTATTTCCCTCAGTTTTTGAGAACCAAGGTATCAATCCAGTAGGAGGCTCCTCAGAAGTCCCACGCACCTACACAAACAAACAAAGAACTCGCAACCAACGCAATAAAGGGGTTGTCAATCCCTTCATGGCCACTTGCGAAAGTGAGATCCGATAGAGATAGTATGATAAGATAAATATGTTTTTGGTATTTTATAAAATAGATTGGAAAAGTAAAGATGCAAATAAAAGTAGATTGAAAGCTTATATGATAAGATATAGACCCGAGGGCCATAGGTTTCACTAGTGGCTTCTCTCAAGATAGCATAAGTATTACGGTGGGTGAACAAATTATTGTCGAGCAATTGATAGAAAAGCGAATAATTATGAGATTATCTAGGCATGATCATGTATATAGGCATCACGTCCGTGACAAGTAGACCGACTCCTGCCTGCATCTACTACTATTACTCCACACATCAACCGCTATCCAGCATGCATCTAGAGTATTAAGTTCATAAGAACAGAGTAACGCATTAAGAAAGATGACATGATGTAGAGTGATAAACTCATGCAATATGATATAAACCCCATCTTTTTATCCTCGATGGCAACAATACAATATGTGCCTTGCTGCCCCTGCTGTCATTGGGAAAGGACACCGCAAGATTGAACCCAAAGCTAAGCACTTCTCCCATTGCAAGAAAGATCAATCTAGTAGGCCAAACCAAACTGATAATTCAAAGATACTTGCAAAGATAACTTAATCACACATAAAAGAATTCAGAGGAGATTCAAATATTTCTCATAGATAAACTTGATCATAAACCCACAATTCATCGGATCTCGATAAACACGCCACAAAAAGAGTTACATCGAATAGATCTCCAAGAAGATCGAGGAGAACATGGTATTGAGATCCAAAAAGAGAGAAGAAACCATCTAGCTAATAACTATGGACCCGAAGGTCTGTGGTAAACTACTCACAACTCATCAGAGGGGCTATGGTGTTGATGTAGAAGCCCTCCGTGGTCGATTCCCCCTCTGGCGGAGCGCCGCCGAAGCCTCCAAGATGGGATCTCGCGGATACAGAAGGTTACGGTGGTGGAAATAGTTTTTCGTGGTCGCCTTTGATGTTCTTGGGGTACATGGGTATATATAGGAGGAAGAAGTAGGTTGGTGGACGCCCGAGGGGCCCACGAGATAGGGGAGCGCGCCCTCCACCCTCGTGGCCGCCTCGACTGCTTCTTGACTTGCACTCCAAGTCCTCTGGATCACGTTCGTTCCAAAAATCACGCTCCCGAAGATTTCATTCTGTTTGGACTCCGTTTGATATTCCTTTTCTTCGTAACACTGAAATAGGCAAAAAAACAGCAATACAGGCTGGGCCTCCGGTTAGTAGGATAGTCCCAAAAATGATATAAATGTGTAAAGTAAAGCCCATAGACATCCAAAACGGGTAATATAATAGCATGGAACAATCAAAAATTATAGATACGTTGGAGACGTATCACGCGTGGGTGCGAGGCGTTGGGCTCTAACTGAACCCGAGCGAGGCGTTCACCTACTGAACCCGAGCGATTGCACTGCAGGCTACGCGTTACTGAACCCGAGCGATCGATCGATGGCTGTTAACTGAACCCGATCGAGCAATTCCTTCGCTACTGCTGCTAACTGAAGCGGTTCGATGCTGCCTCTAGATGAACAGTGAGTGTTGCAGGAGGAGTTTGGATGTACAGTTCCCGGTGGGGGTGGATGAACAGGACCCCGTGGTGTTGCCTCTGGATGAACAGGACCCTGATCGATCGAGCCGGTTGGGGCTAGATGAATAGGAACCCGTGGAGGGCTAGATGAACAGGATGACCCCATGGAGGGCTGGATGAATAGTAGAGAGTGGAGGACTGGATGAACAGTAGCCCGTGGAGGGGTGGTTGAACAGGAGCCCATGGAGAGGGCTGGTTGAACAGTAGCCGGTGGAGTAGCGCGCGGTGGAGGCTGGATGAACAGGAGCCCATGGATGAACAGTCGCAGGTGGAGGCTGGAGGAGGTCGATGGTGTATTAACAGTAACCTGTGGAGGCTGGAGGAGGTTGACGGTGGAGATGAACAGTATCCCATGGAGTCCTGTTTTGCGGTACGCCACACCCCTCCCGATGAAGAGGACCCCCGTTTCAACCGTAGCGCTCCAACACAAGTCTGTTTCCTCTGTTTTGCGGTACGCCACACCCCTCCCGATCAACAGGACCCCGTTTTGACCGTAGGATGTCCAACACAAGTCCATTTCCTCCGTTTTGCGGTACTCCAGACCCCTTCTGATGAACAGGATCCTGTTTCGAACGTGGCCGGTCGAACACAAGGCCATTTCCTCAGTTCTGCGGTATGCCAGGTCTCATTTCCATCGGCTGTCCCCTCCAAGCCCTCCCGATGAACATGATGATGCATTCCGTTCCGACCCAGCCGGTTGGTTCCCCATGAACACGATGACGATGCAGTTTCTTCGTTCCGACCCAGCCATGTACACGAGCCCTGGCCGTACGTATGCATGAGTAGGTGTTCGAGACCCCACCAGTACGTACGTACGTGGCCATATTTACTTTCTTGCACCCTGGCCGCTGTACATACGTGTATATGCTACGTGCGCACCTCTACTACAACACATGTGCGCCTCTACATTGACCAGTATGTACGTACACGTTCGCGACCATAATGACAATGCTACGTACGCTTTGACCAGGTGGGTCCCGACTGCTAGGCACTTCCTTGCGTGTGAAGATGTAGCTGGTGTGTCCCAACAGTCAGGGGGTGAATCATTTATTTGCCCGTAATATGGACGCACTTCCTTGTGTGCGAAGATGTAGCTGATAGGTCCCAGCAGTCAGGGGGAAATGTTTTTTCGTGAAATATGGTGGCCTGTCTGGTGGGTCCCTGCTGTCAGGTGGAGGAATCATTATTTTCCGTGTAATAAGGAGGCACTTCCTTGATGTGGCCGTGGACCCAGCTGTCAGCCTCTCCATGTACAGTCCACGTCCGATGGAAGTCGTTCCTTGACCATGTTGACCACGCCGCGTCGAGAGCACCAAGGCGGTGGACGATGACAAGGCCGAGGAAGGGGACGACGCAGAGCCGGGGAAGATGCGGCAGTGGACGCCCATGCGTAGAGGAGTATGAGGGTTCACTGGTTCGGCTGTAGTGTGAGGCTGCCGTCGCCGCAGAATAACAGGCGGTGTGGGTGAGTAGAGGGATGGTCTGGCCAGCGGTGGGAGTAGTAGGGGGCGGTGAGGCCTCCGTGGCATCACAGCCGGCCACGGGAGGCAGGAGCACGTGGCACGAGCGGCGCTGGTTTGGGCCGCTGGAGCAAGAAGACGAGAGGTTGAAGAAGCACTACATCCGTTGGATGGACATCGTACGGTCACTGGAGCTAGAATCGTTCATATTGACTAAGTTTACAAAGCCCTCTGTCCCCGTCAACTTAGTAGGCCCACAAGTCATCCTCCCACTAAGGTGGGTCCCAGCTAGCAGGGGGACTATTCATTTTTTTGTGCGTAATAAGGAGGCACTTCCGGTGGGTCCGAGCTGACAGTGGGGGGAACTTTCTTTCACGCAATACGGTGGCCCGTCCGGTGGGTCCGAGCAGTCAGGGGGAAATGTTTTTTTCACGAAATACGGTGGCCCGTCCGGTGGGTCCCTGCTGTCAGGTGGAGGACTAATTATTTTGCGCGTAATAAGGAGGCACTTCCTTGCGGCTGCCATGGATCCAGTTGTCAGCCTCTCCACGTACAATACTCTTCTGATGGAAGTCGGTCGTTAACCACATTGACCACGCCGCGCCGAGAGCACCAAGGCAGTGGACGACGGCGAGGCCTAGGAAGGGGACGACGCAGAGCCAGGGAAGACGCGGTAGTGGAAGCCCGCGCGGAGAGGAGTACAAGGGTTCATTGGTTCGATTGCGGTGTGAGGCTGCCGTCGCCGCAGAATAACTGGGGGTGTGGGTGAGTAGAGGGATGCCCTGGCCAATGGTGGGAGTAGTAGGGGGCGGTGAGGCCTGCGCGGCAGCACAGCCGGCCACGGGAGGCGGGAGCAGGCGGTCCCGCCGGTGCTGGATTTGGCGGCTGGAGCAAGAAGATCAGAGATTGAAGAAACACGATGGCCGTTGGATTGACATCCAACGGTTACGTCTGCTAGAATCATTTGTTGACGTATATAATAACTAAAAAAATCTTGCATACACGTCAACTTAATGGGCTCACAAGTCAGATCATTCCCTCTTTTTTTAATAATTTATATATAGCTCATTGCAACTTCTTATGCAATTTATTGCAGTCCAGTTTTTTTTGGTTGGCGAGGGACAATTTCGCATATTTCTGTGGGTTCCAAACTTTTTTTAATACCGAAATATCGAGCTAGATTTAAAGTACTTTGAAGATATATTTAAATTAGGTTAATGCCCAGTGAAATAGGAATCTGAAAATGTGAAAAAATTCAGAAATTATAAAGTAATTGCCAATTTGTCATCTGTTTTTATATTTACAACCCATTTCATATTACTTTCAAGATTTGCAGGCGTCTTGAAAGAGTTGCATCCCATTAGGGCGTAGAAAAATAAGTAGGTCTGGATTGGGTATTCTTCAAAAAAATAAATTGGGCTCATTTTCACAAAGAAAAAATAGCTGGGCTGGTCACATGGTGGACATAAAATATAAGCCTGGGCTAGACGGGCCACAACCCAGTTCAAACCCTGCTCCGTATCAACAATAACAAAAAAAATACTGCTCGAGCAGCTACGTCCCAGGTGTCAGCCGATCTTGTGTTGTTCTCTTGTCTATTGACTATATACGTTCACAATGTCGTGGGTCCCAGATGTCAGGAAAACACTAGGATGAAGCATTTTATTTTTCCATATGCTGACATGGTGGGCCCCTACTGTCATCCTCTCCACGTACTTCTGTCGATTCCTGTTGTTTGTTGACCATGCTGACAACGCGAGAGGGCGGCACCGCGGCGAGTGCACCAAAGCGCACGGAAGACGACGACGAGGCCTCGGACGTCGGCGTTAACGATTTAGGAGACGGTGGGGCGGTGATGCATGCGCTGAGGCGCAGCCAGCCATGGGTGGTGGAAGCAGGCGGTCCCGCTAGCGCTGGTTTGGTTTTGGCGGCTGGAGGAAGACAAGACTAAAGAAACACGACAGACTATAAAAGCAGCAGGAGTACTTAACAACCTTAGCTGAAACCAGCAGGGGCACTTAACAACCATAGCTGAAAGTAGTATGAGTACTTATATAGATTCAACCGTACAAAGCACGCCTCGAACAGTGCTACTTTGCCTACAGTTAACCAAGGGTGAGGCCGCCAAGCCCCAGGACAAGGCCCAGGCGCCACCCCGCGCATCCACAACCTTCTGAAAGCGGCTTCATCTCGCAATGTGGTCAATAAATAGGATATTCGCTTTAGAGCCATGGAAAAGTAGGAACATAATCTTCTGTCCTATTCTCCAAGATGGACGGGCCTTCATTATTTGAGACCACTCATGAATAAGTATCTTTTCACCTCCAAGGGGAATGGAGTAGGTCGACATAAACATCATGTTGTGACCAAGTGCAAGTCTGACCCGACCATGGTCAGGCATCTGTATAGAAACAATAGAACTGGGCAGTTTCTTTTTCAAGAAGATCACAGCTGTAAAACTGTGTATAAGCAATAGTTTATGAACAACATATATAACAGAAAACAGCTCGTACCATAAGTTTCTTGACACAGTTGGACCTATTCAACGAGTGCAGCAGTGGCACACATATCCCACGTGGCCTTCCACCATTGAAATGCCCCACAAGGACCTCAAGACGATCAACAAAGTGTAGAAACTTGTGGATGTCGTCCCAGTCAACTTCAGTGCCTTCAGTAATAGTCAAGTTATTACAGAATAACAAACGAGCAGCCTGCTTAACTCTGAAAAAACCTACACGTGCCACCAATTATAAGAAAATATTAGTTAGAAGTGGCATCTTCATGAGAGATTCGTTGCTACTTCTAAAGTTAAATTGTGATTGGTTAGACAGAATAGGTGGATTAAGAAGTAATCGAGGCAACAAGCAAGAACCAGATACAAAACTAACATGGATGAACAATTGGAACAACGTCGGGGTGGAAGATCATAGTGAAGATGAGACCAGGTTCTGCTATTTCCATCAACATTCGTGCGCCAACTTTCAGTGTGTAACACTTGAGAAAGTTTATCCAAGTTCGGCCATAAAAAAAGCAGCGTTCTTCTTGGTTCATGAACCCAACTCGGAACTTATATCCATGGCTTGTCTTCACTGTGACCATTAAACTGGTGTATTCAGTTATGGCAAGGCCGAGCATCTTGAGTACATGTGTTCTGGCAGAGCAAATAATGCACTGCAGGAAAAATAATATGAGAACACAATGTATTCCCTATCCAAATCTAGAAATAACTTCCTCCTTCACGTCAGTGTTGACCATCGTACTAGTAGTACCTTTTATCCAAATATAGCAATCCAAATTTCTAAATTAGTCGACAACATGTTCAAAAAACCCTCACCCTCCCGAATAGAAAAGAGGATTCTTGGAACATACTGTGCGCGTTTTAAAATCCTGTGTTAGGATGAGAAGGAACAAGTGTGGCGTCTCGCCAAGGGCGCAGAAACCTGTAGGGTCCTCGCACTTTGGGCACTGCAAATGAAACACACTAGATTCAGTAGGAAGAAAAATGCATCAACGGCGGCGGCTGCCATCCTAGGATTACTCGCGACCAAGGGACTTGGATTTATCTGGGATGGATGAAGAATTCGTACCTGGTTCTCCATGAGAAAACCCTATGCAATCGCTGATGTCTACTACACAACCTTCTTCTTGTAGACATTGTTGGGCCTCCAAGTGCAGAGGTTTGTAGGACAGTAGCAAATTTCCCTCAAGTGGATGACCTAAGGTTTATCAATCCGTGGGAGGCATAGGATGAAGATGGTCTCTCTCAAACAACCCTACAACCAAATAACAAAGAGTCTCTTGTGTCCCCAACACACCCAATACAATGGTAAATTGTATAGGTGCACTAGTTCGGCAAAGAGATGGTGATACAAGTGCAATATGGATGCTAGATATAGGTTTTTGTAATCTGAAATTATAAAAACATCAAGGTAACTAATGATAAAAGTGAGCACAAATGGTATTGCAATGCTATGAAACAAGGCCTAGGGTTCATACTTTCACTAGTGCAAGTTCTCTCAACAATAATAACATAACTGGATCATATAACTATCCCTCAACATGCAACAAAGAGTCTCCAAAGTCACTAATAGCAGAGAACAAATGAAGAGATTATTGTAGGGTACGAAACCACCTCAAAGTTATCCTTTCTGACCGATCTATTCAAGAGTCCGTCGTAAAATAACATGAATCTATTCTTTCCGTTTGATCTATCATAGAGTTTGTACTAGAATAACACCTTAAGACACAAATTAACCAAAACCCTAATGTCACCTAGATACTCCATTGTCACCTCAAGTATCCGTGGGCATGATTATACGACATGCATCACACAATCTCAGATTCATCTATTCAACCAACAGAAAGAACTTCAAAGAGTGCCCCAAAGTTTCTACCGAAGAGTCAAGACGAAAACGTGTGCCAACCCCTATGCATAATTTCACAAGGTCACTGAACCCACAAGTTGATCACCAAAATGTACATCAAGTAGATCACGTGAATATCCCATTGTCACCACGGATAAGCACATGCAAGACATACATCAAGTGTTCTCAAATCCTTAAAGACTCAATCTGATAAGATAACTTCAAAGGGAAAACTCAATCCATTACAAGAGAGTAGAGGGGGAGAAACATCATAAGATCCAACTATAATAGCAAAGCTCGCGATACATCAATATCATGCCAAATCAAGAACACGAGAGAGAGAGAGGGAGAGAGAGAGAGATCAACCACATAGCTACTGGTACATACCCTCAGCCCCGAGCGTGAACTACTCCCTCCTTGTCATGGAGAGAGCCAGGATGACGAAGATGGCCACCGGTGAGGGATCCCCCCTCTGGCAGGGTGCCAGAACAGGGTCCCGATTGGTTTTTGGTGGCTACCGAGGCTTGCGGCGGTGGAACTCCCGATCTAGGTTATTTTCTGGAGGTTTCAATATTTATAGGAATTTTTGGCGTAGGTCTCACGTCAGGGGGGTCTCCGGGCTGTCCACGAGGTAGGGGGCGCGCCCAGGGGGTGGGCTCGCCCCCCACCCTTGTGGGCAGCCCGAGACTCTCCTGGCCCAACTCTTTCACTCCAGGGGCTTCTTTTGGTTCACAAAAAATCATCAAAAATTGGCACGTCAATTGGACTCGGTTTGGTATTCCTTTTTTGTAAAACTCAAAACCAAGGAGAAAACATAAACTGGCACTGGGCTCTAGGTTAATAGGTTAGTACAAAAAATCATATAAAATAGCATATAAATGCATATAAAACATCCTAGATGGATAATATAATAGCATGGAACAATCAAACATTATAGATATGTTGGAGACGTATCAATTGCCGAGAGGGGGTTTTCTCTGAACAAGCAGACGAGGGAGAAGGGGATTCAGTCATTCAGGCCCAGTGAAATATTGCCGCTTCGTCCGTCCAGCTTACTGCTAAAGCTGGAAAGGGGGGGTTGTGATTTGACGGCTCATTAGGCATTACTGCGGCGCTACGACCGGGGTGTGTCTACCATGCAGTTGTGCACTCTAATTTGTGCATATGGCACGTGGACCCCGTTGCCGGATGCCCCACATATCAGGAAAGGAAGTAGAAAGACAGGAGTAACTAGTTACACATAAATATATTTTTGACAGAGAGATACTCCCTGTGTAAAGAAATATACAAATCTTCTATGTCACAACTTTATACATAAGAAAAATCAAGGGGAATATATATATAACATATATAATTATAAAAACAGAGTTGTTTTTAACACATTATAGATGAGTTGGTGATGATGGTGTGCCTGCCATCCTGCAATATAGGCCGTCCGATTTATATCTGACGGATAGGAAGGAAACTATGGCAATTTTGCAAAAAGGTACCCACACACCTCTCCACATTTGCAAATAAGGCCTTCCCTCGTTCATCCTTTTCTCTCACAAGATAAAATACTCATACAAATGCATCTTGATGTTACGTGCAATGCAAGGGCATTATGGGGGTTCAGCTGAGAATATAATACTCAGACAGGCTCACGGTTCTGGACTTTGGGCCGTAGGCCCACCCTGCATGTTTGGGGGCCCATGTGTTCTACCTCAGCGCTTTTCATATTGCAAGCGATCGGTACGGTGCTGGTTTTAGATGCTATCACAAGGCAAATACACAAAATTGAATAAAGCTCAGCAGCTGTTGGAATGAAATCGAACGATAGTTCCTAACCATCAATGAGAGTTGCAATTCTATCAACGATATACCATGTGATAAATAATACTGTCGTACTACTTATACACATAGGACACTTGTTTCACCATGCCAGATTATTACATCAAAATCTCTCGGAGGATAGATCAGTTCGGCAGTTGCGTGCTGCTACTGAAGAATTTCGAAGTTGATTTGGACCAGCTCTCCTTGCCGAGAAAGTTCGATTTTGACATCATCCCTACATCAATATATGATTTAGATTTGAACCTTGACCATCCTTTAGCATCAATCATCATGCGACAATCCTTTGTACTTACAGTATATTGAGCAGGTTCATTCACACCAAGGCCGTGCATGGTAAGAGAAACTTGGCCGCGGTCGCCCAAATTGTTGAACGACTCCCTTGTTGCTCTAGGAATTCTCTGTTTGCAAACAAGAAGACATACCCAAATAGTTAGATCAACACAGTGAATCATGTGAAACAACATGGAAAGAAAAAAGAACGAAGCACTTGGGCGGCCAATGCTTACCAAGAAGGCGGACATGTCGGTTTTTGTAAGGACTTTGGTATATGAAGTGTGAACCGCAGCCCAGTCTGTTGCCGGTGCAGCTGCTCGTTCGGTTGCCGCTGCATGGGCCGGAGCAGATGCAAGTGCAAGTGTTGGTGCAGGTGCCGAAGCCGCTGCTGCTGCCGGAGATGGTGCTCCTTGTAGAGCTGGTGCCGGTGTCGGAGCAGGTGCCGATGTCAATGCCCGATCCTTCGGTAGATCAGCCCGCAGTCGGTGCCCAATCCTCAGCTGGATCAGACTGAGCTGCTGCCGCTGTCAGTGCTAGAGCAACTGCCGGTGCTCGATCCGTTGCTGAAGGTGGTACCGATGTGCGAGACAGCGGTGATCGTGTCTGGTATGCTATGATCAGCTTTCTAACTTGACTAGGATCCGTGACCGTGATCCAGTTTTTTTCTTCATTTCTTTTAAACGCGAGAAGGACTAATTGTGGCGCTTTTGTTAAACCAAACTGCAGTTCATCATAGGGATTCAGCTTGTACTCAGACAACAAACTGATCCAATTTTTTCCAGTAATATAAGTGATGGACAGTGCCTTCGTTACTGACACACCATAAGAAGTGAAACCAGCAAAAATAGCCATCGTAGAGCAAACCAAATGGTTTATTTTGTGATGAATGTCACATGGAAAAACCTGCATCGTAAAATTGGAGGAAAAGAAAGAAAACATGACATTAAATCAATAAGATTTAGACACTAAATCAGTAAGATTTACTTGATGTGACATGAGTGAATCCTTACCAGGAAATCACTATGTTGAAGTACTAAACAAAAGATTGATCGTCCAACTACGGGTGGCATGCAGGGGCCCCACCTACTCCCACAAGCAGGACAGTCCAAAGGTCGTGACAAATAGTATGGACCGAACATCCATGGGACTGGAAATCCTGGTGGGTGCAATAAACCCTGCAATGCATATAGATATTGGAGTGTAACCATAAATGATAAACCGTCCTCACAAAAAGATGATCTGGATACTTCAAAATATACAGACTGAATTGAGTGGACATACATTAACATAGACCATTCTCAGGACTGACCACACACCAAAAGCGGCAGTACTAATAAACAATACAGGGTTCACAAACACAAATCAAGTATTGAACAATAGTACTTACTACAGACAAGCAAAGTTGCACTAAGTAAACTCTGCAGACTATTTTTGCCACCGACCTACGGGATGAACCCCGCATAACTGACTAGGCCATGGACTTCGTGAGAGATGTCTACATGCACCATCACCATCTCGTCAACCTTGGAGAACCTAACAGAGTGGTCTTTCCACTCATAAACATGATGATGAAGACATGCTGCATCAGATTTGTTGGGAAGCTTTACAAGAACCACACCCTTCATAATCGAAGGCATAGACAGGAAATTGTTGTGGTCAAGTACAGCCTCGAGAACACGCCTGACAACAATGCTACAGGAAAACACTAGTTCAGGACACGTGGCGACAAGGACACAACAGCTGGATAGTTTAGCAGTAGAACTCATCCTCAGGTCTTCCAGTTCACACGGCATGACTTTGAGAACTTCATCTCCACCGCGGACCTGGTTCTACTTCAAATAGAAAGCATATTTTATCACTACCTCCGTTCTGAAATATAAGATGATTTTCGATATTATACTCCATATACGCACAGAAATGAGTGAACAAAGACACTAGAACATGTCTTCAAAGGCATGAGAGCAGAGGGATTACTTGCAATATAAATAACACAAGTTACTGAGGCAAATATACCCTCTTCAAAGGTCGCATTGATGTTCATAAAGTACTCCCTCCGTCCCAAAATTCTTGTCTTAGATTTGTCTAGATACGGATGTATCACATTTTAGTATTAGATGCATCCGTATCTAGACAAATCTAAGACAAGAAATTTGGGACAGAGGGAGTAGTTGAAAATAATCTATAAGAAATTAGTGTCAACCTCTCACATGTTTTGGTCAAAAGAGGAATTTAGAACCATCATTTGGCACACAAAAATCACATGCAAGATCACCCAAAAAGTTGTACTACTAGTACTAGTACTGCGTGTTAGATGAAAAAACATGATCAAGATCGAGAAAAAGATCGTCAAGAAGAGATATTACTTGGACTTTCTTAATGAGGGATCCAGGAGAGGGGGGCTTGGACAGGGCGATGGCTTCGAGCTTGTCCACGGTTGCCTCGGCGGGCTGCTTGCGCTTCTTCGTACCATGAGCCTCGACGGTTTTGGCCAGAGCCATAGACATCATGTCGGCCGGTGCTCCGGCGTCCATCCAAGAGAGGAAGCTGAGAGAGAAGAGTGAAATGAGGAACGAGATGAGGGAGAAGCGAAGCGAGTGGGGGTTTTCTTCAAGAGAGGAAGCTGAGAGAGAAGAGTGAGATGATGGTTGCTTTGTCCGTCCAACTTACTGCTAGAAAGAAGGGGTTTTTGTGATTTGACGGCTCATTGGGCATTACTGCGGCGCTTCGATCGGGGTAGTCTACCATCACTCTACTACGGAGTAATTTAGTGCATGGCTGGTGGACCCCGATGCTGGCTGTCCCACACGTTGGCGAAAGTGAGTAATTTAGTGCATGGCTGGAGGAGAATCCGCACAGTAGAGCGTGCCCACTATTTTTTTGAAGAAAAAATGATTACAACAAGCGTTTCCACTATTACGACGGAGGAGTGTGAACCACGGCAGCCACTTGAACATACACAGTGCTCCTACTACTAGGCATGTGCAGTGGTTCATACGTCAGTACTACATAATCTTGTTGCTAGTGTAGTAAGATATGACGATAACAAATGATGTTGTGCGCATGCCAACTATATGAACAGTAATGTAGTAACATAGTAACACTTTTTCGACTGTCCGGTCGAGAATGAACGGTGAGATCAATGTTAACAGAACTAGGTCTACAACGCATAGAGAGTATGGTGCTACAGTACTCCACGAAACATGAACCATATGAAGCACGAATAGTGTTAGGCAGGGTGTATGAAGGGTGCACGAGATGGGAGCAAAAGTTCCCTTCTTCACCCACTTTTGGGTGTTTGGTAGAGTGCATGAAGGGTGCATGAGTCCACACTAGTAGGTTAACACAAATACACGAAGAGGAAACAACTATATTGAGATGAGAATGCAACCAAACACACCCACACGCTTTGTGCTACAGTGACTGATCTGCACCATCTGAGTTTGATCCAACGGTCATGTTGCACCGAGATATGGACATGCCCATGCAGAGGGCGCCTAAACACTACCGAAGTCCATCTGCTTCTCGAGGCGCACGACGTTGGTGATGCAGGGTGCAACCGCCCACAAAGCCCACTCCCAATCGATGGGAGCCAGCTCATCAAAGACGACGTCCAATGGCACGAATGGATTCCGGTGACGGAGCCCTAAAAGGATTCGCCCGGCAACGGCGACGGTAGCTTGCAACCCCTCCTTGTCCAGCTCTGCCCCCACCATCGCGCGGAGACGGCTTAGCTCCTCGAAGATATAGGTAAAGAAGGAGACCAGGTCAGGAAGCCGCAGCTCGTTGAAGTCGACTAGGTGGTCGAACGGGTTTAGCCTGACGGCCGGCATGGTCGCGCTGACACGACGGTAGGCATCGCGCAACCACAACACCTATGTGGCAACTTGGTTCACCAAGTGGCTGAGGCGATCCTGGACCTCGTCACGATCGGCCCGCTCGCGCTCCAGCCAGCTCCCCTGACGGCCTATCGTACCTCCCGCTTTCTGCAGCAACGCCGCCGATGCCTCGAGCATCTTTGTGGTGGACGCCTGTCGCTTTTGAAGCTCCGTGAACTGCCGCACATAATGGAGGAGCATGGCACTCCTCTCCTCCTTGAGCTCACGGAGCTCCACGTCCTTGGCCCTGAGCTCCGCATCCTTGGCCTGGAGCTCCTGTGTCAGGTGCCTCACCTCGGACTCCGTGATCTGCTGCACCGCCATGGCACCAGGTAGAAGCAATGGGGAGAGGAAGCAAAGGGGGCGAAATGGCTAAAAGGCAATGCAATCTACGGGAAGGCAGAGGGAGCCAGCCGAGGAGCGGGAAATCTTTTGGTTTTCACCATGGTAAAACAACAGTCGACGACTTCTCACATCACTACAAAAAAAGACACATCCGTGACATTTTGGGCCGAACGAATTTTTTCTGTCATACATATGACACTTCTATGACGATAATTGTGACAAAACCCGGTATCATCATAGATGTGGTGGGCTCCTACTTCTATGACAAAAAATCATGACAGAAAATGGGCTTTTCGTCCTGGGCGGGCCAGAGACGCAGCTGCATGACATTCTTTGGGCCGTCCATGACGGAAAAAACTGTGGTAGAAGCGAGGGGGAGGAAAATTTCATGGAGTTGCCGGTTACGGTGGGAGGTTGGGGGCCGAGCGATGCGCGTTTCTCTCGTACACGTACGCGCGTGTGTGCGTGGCGTTGGCTCTAACTGAACCCGAGCGAGACATTGGGCTCTAACTGAACCCGAGCAATTGCACTACAGGCTACGCGTTACTGAACCCGAGCGATCGATCGATGGCTGTTAACTGAACCCGGTGGAGCGATTCCTTTGCTGCTGCTGCTAACTGAAGCCGATCGATTGGATGAACAGTGAGTGTGTCACATCCCTAGCTTCTGGCATTGCACTAGGCTAACTTCATGTGTGCATCATGTTTAAACTTTGATAGAAACTTGAAATGGGGATGTCCAAACCCTAGTACCAAATGGAATTCAAATAGGTTCAACCTAAAAATATTTTCAGTGAATCCAAATGGCCTTCAAAAATGTTCACCATTTTTGGAAATACTGGAAACAGTAACCAGAGATGTTGCACATTTTTCCATGACATTTGGATTATTGAATTAACTCATATTGTATTTGAATTGGGGCATTTAAATCCTATAAATATTTTAAATGCTCTAATAATTCTGAAACTAGTTGAGGGCTGTTGGGAATAATTTAAAAAGTGCCCAAAAATATTTTTAGAATTATATAAAAATAATTTGGTGTTAAACTAAATCAAAACAGAGGCAAACAATAGAAAACAGAAACAAATTTTAAGAGGGAGAGAGTTTTACCTAGCACTCACCTGGGCAGCCCACCTGGCCAGTCCACTTGGCGGCTCAGCTGTTGACACCAGATTTTGGCACGGTCAAGAACTTAATTAATATGTCCTCAAATGAAGAAGTGATCTACATAAAAAAGTTCCATGTTATCGATATAAACATCTTTGAAGTTTGGGTCATCGCCATCCGATCTCATCTCGAAGGCCGAGGTTGTGTTTGAAATACTGAGATTTTGTATTCAAAACACTATTTGGCTCATTACGCCCTCAAGACAGCCTCGTATGGAAAAATGATCTACACGGATTGTCTTCGTCTTGTCGAAACGATCGATTTCGATATAAAAATCATTCAAATCCGAGTTCGTATGCAAAATTTAGAGCCATCAGAATGTAGCCCTGCCAGGAGGCAAAGTGTGGCGCGCCCCACCAGACGCCATGTCTGATGGGTAGCGCGAGTGACGGATGTTTTGCGTCACAGTCCATTTTGCGCGAGCTATTTGACCCTCAAGATGACATCTGATAAAAAATCGTTCAACATGAAAGTTTTTCGTCTCGTCGAAACGGTCAAGATTGCTTTTGGACTCGTTTCCATCCGAGGTCGTTTACTACCTCAAACATGACCCGCAAGGTGCAGCCAGGTTGTAAACCGAACCGTTTTGGAAAGTTCGGATAAAACTAGTCCGAATTTGATTAGGGTTTTGGACGTGAATTGATGCAATTTTATTGTAAGGAAAGGCTAGATGAATCCTTTTCTTGAACGAGAAGTCCAGCCGCCTCTTATATATGTTGGGGGTGACGACCGATTGAACAACACACAATCGATCAATCAATCTACCACTTTTTATCTTTTATCTTTTCTCCTTAACCCTTGTTCTTCTTCTTTCTCGTTCTTCGTTCGTTCTTCTTCATTGCAGGGCGGCGAACCTCGAGGCCCTAGGGGCGATCAGGTTGACCTAGGGCAGCCCATAGCCGCCGCGCGCCTAGACGGGGTCCCTCCCGGGCGTGTGGGGTTTCGGATCCTCAAAAGCACCTGCCGGATTGCCTGCGTACCGCGCTTCCGGTCGGGTCTCCTTCGACGTGAGCTGCGGTGCATCACCCCCGGCATGGAGGGTACATGGTGACGTGTTCATGTGCGAACACACTTTTTGGCGGCTCCGCTGGGGACTCAAGATCAATCCTTATCATCCACCATGTCTGATCTTCCCAAGCCATCTGAGGTAGACGCCGATAACATCATTAAGCCCAGTCTTGATGAGATATCGGCCGATCATCGCCAAGTCTATGAGGAGTACAAGAAGGTGCGCGAGGAGACGAACTTGAAGGAGTTCCTTGCAAAGTTCAAGAAGGATTGCCAAGGCAACATCACTCCGATTGAAGAAATCAAGTTCCCTCCTCTTCAAGCCGAGCAGGTTAAACCCTCTGTAAGTACTGCCTTTTCTCCTGAGCAGTGGGCTGAGATTGAAAGTCGTATTGCTGATGGTAACAATCTAGTCTATCAAACTTTCGTAGAAAATACTAATGCTCAGAAGAATACATCTCAATCGTCTAGTGGTAATGATGGTGTAGCTGCTAGTGTGCAAAACCCTAATCTGGCTTTACCTATTGCATCGGCGCCTCCCGTGCCGATGGCTTATTATCCTACCCAAACAAATCAGATTGTGACTGCACCCATCAACCCTATTATAAGCATGCCAGGTTCGGTGGCAACACCGAACCAAACCCTACCTACAGCTACAACCACTCGACCACTACTAAATTATGGGTCGACATACATGCCACAATTCCTACCTACAACTAGTAACCCTACTCCTCCTATGCCACTGCCACAAGCTTCATCGTCCACGATGGATGATGGTCTAGCTAATCTTAGAGAGGAGATGGCTAAGATGCTTCGAGAGAATTTTGGAGTTGAGTTACCTCGGAATCGGATTTACCAAAAGCCGTACCCCGAGTACTTTGATGCCATCCAGTGCCCTCCAGGATATAAAATTCCAGATTTTGTTAAATTTAGTGGAGAAGGCACAAAAACCACATGGGAGCATGTTAGTCAATATTTAGCACAATTGGGTGAGGCAGGCTCATTGAATGAATTGAAAGTGCGTTTATTTCCTTTATCATTAACTGGTACCGCATTTTCATGGTTTTCTTCTTTACCACATGGTTCCATTCGGGTTTGGTCGCAGCTAGAGCAGAAATTTCATGATCACTTTTATAGCGGCGACAACGAACTCAAGTTATCACATCTAACATCGGTTAAACAGAAGCATGATGAATCGGTCTCCGATTACGTCAAGAGATTCAGAGAAACAAAAAACCGGTGTTTTAGTTTGGTGATAACCGAGAGAGACTTAGCAGACCTAGTGCTGAGTGGTTTGAGGACTCCCATTAGAGAAAAGCTAGAAGGGTATGAGTTCTTAAATATCAACCAAGTCTTACAAAGGGCTTTGGCTCAGGAAAGCCGAAACAAAGACCTCAGAGAAGTGCATAGATACAAAACCGATCGTCCAAAGATGAATATGGTGGAATATGATAGTGATCACTCGGACGACGAGGGTGATGTTTTTGCTACTGAATTTGTTTGTCCGTCTAAGGCCAAACCCTTTACTTGCAATGATCTGAAACCGATTCATAAGAATCGTGATGAAGAGATGAAGTTTACTTTTAACATTGCTAAGTGTGATAGAATATTTGATGCTTTGCTGCAGGCTAAGATTATTAGAATATCTCATACTTTACCGCCGTTTGAAGAGCTGAAACGGCGCGCTTATTGCAAGTATCATAATTCTCTTTCTCATGCTACTAATGATTGAAATGTTTTTCGACGGAAGATACAATCGGCCATTAATGACGGACGATTGAACTTTTCTGAGATGCAAGTTGATAAACAGCCCTTTCCAATGAATACCATGGAGTTGGAGGGGAAGAAACTACTCATTTGGCCGGAGGTTGCCGAATCTGCTAATAAAGCTAATGTCATTGTTGGTGAGCCCAGGAAAGACAAGGAGGACGACAAGGTCTTGGGGAGACAGGTTGTGCTTGACAAGCAACCCGGTGGCAAGGAGATAATCAAAATCACCATCAAGAATCCTACACTCGGGGGGCAACCACAAGTGCAAGAGAACACTCATGTCAAATTTGTTAAGCCCAAGAGTCCAGAGGTTGGCAAGTGGAAGACGAATGAAGCTAAAGTGCAGCGCAAGAGAGCCAAGCCAACTTTTGATATGCTGTTGTCCAAGTATGCCAATCAAGCGGCCGGTTCTAGCTCTAACCGGTCATCAAATTTGAAGCACTTGAGATCACCTCCGAGGGAAGAATCTCATCATCACGCAAGGCCATATGGGTCATGGGCACCAGGACCATGGATGGTGCCGCCTCCCTATGCGCCATACTACATGGGAGGCTTCAATGGGGGATGGGGGCAGCCCCCAATGGCCCCTTATGCTTTTCATCTGGGTTGGGCAGAACCAAGGAGGCCCATTCATGAGAGACTTTCTTATCCCACACGAGGCTGTTTGAACAATGGTGTCAATCGGCCAATGCAAGATAATCAAAAAAGGGTCAACCGGCAAGTGTGGCGTGCCAAATCACCAAGTGCTGAAATTTTAGAGCCTAGCAAGCAAAAGGAGAAGAATGCTAGTGGTGAAACTATTATGATAGGCACTAAAGAATTGATAATCAAAGAGCCGATTATTGTTGATAATCCGGCTGATTCTAATAAAGATGTGGCTACGGTCCAGCAAGGCCCCATGGCTAATGATCAGGAAGCTAGCATAAGCAAGGCCAAGTCGAGGGATCCAAAATATACTCAGCCTAAGTGGTGTCCTTCCGGTTTGACTAAGGCGCAAAAAAGGAGATTGCAGCGCATGAGGAGTCATGAGAAGGAGGAACAAGAAGCAGAAAATCTAAGGGATAAATTATTCAATGAAAGCCGTCCCATGGTACCCCCAAAACAAGTGTGGAGGCCAAAGCAAAAGGAAAACATTGCAGCTTCTGCATTGATCATAGCAACACCTACACCACCAACGGAGGACGATGCGGCTACTATTACATCGTCCACTTTGCCTACTACTTCCTCTTCCCTTGAAGATATTTCGGAGTCAGTGGACATGCTTGCGGAAGGAGATGAAATGCTTGATTATGAGTCTACACCAGTTCATGAAGGTATGGATATTAATATGGTGTATTACTTACCCGCTGAATTTCGTGCTATAGATGAAGAAGGGGAAGTAGCTCAGCTAGATTTTGGTCCTAAAAATGCTATATTCGAGAAGCCAAAAGAACCGGTGACGCACTTGAAGCCATTGTTCCTTAAAGGTCATATTAATGGATCGCCGGTTGCTAGAATGCTTGTCAATGGTGGTGTTGTGGTGAATCTTATGCCATATTCGGTCTTCAAAAAATTGGGTCTGCATGATGAAGAGTTAATAAAGACCAACATGGTGCTTAATGGATTTGAAGGCAAAGCAAAAACTGAAGCCAAAGGTGTGATGTATGTGGAGCTTACGGTGGGAAGCAAAACTTTGGCTACCGCATTCTTTGTCGCCGAGGTGCAAGGTAACTACAATGTGATATTAGGCCGCGATTGGGTTCATGCGTACCAATGCGTGCCATCTACTATGCACCATTTTTCGATTCAATGGGTTGATGATGAAGTAGAAGTCATTCATGCGGATAATTCGGCTTGTGTCGCTTTGGCCGATGCATCGGTGGATTGGCAACATCCCAATGCTACTTGCTTGACGGGGCGTGACTTATCAAAATATGATTTTCTTAGCGCCACAAAAAGTGGTTTCGTGCCCGTTTCTTTAAAGCCGGTTGGCGATAATCGGCTCCAAGGTATGATGTATTTAAATGGATCCTAACTCAGAGTGGTTACAAAAGCGTCTTGTAGAATATCGGTCCAATGAGAACGATATGTATGAGTCCATAGAGGAGTTAGATGACATGGATAAGTTAGGACAAGGTTTTACATCGGCCAATCCATTAGAAGAGATAGATATAGGATATGGTTCAATTCCTAGGCCGACATTTGTAAACGAAAATTTAAGAGCCGATCATAAGGCTAAGTTGACCGAGCTATTGAAAGAATATGTTTGTTGCTTTGCATGGGAATATCATGAGATGCCGGGTTTAAGCCGAGAGCTAGTGGAGCATCGGTTACCTATAAAGGCCGGTTTTAGACCATACAAGCAATCGGCCAGAAAGTTTAATCCAAAAACGTATGACTGGATCAAGGAAGAGATCGGTCGTTTGCTTAAAGCTAATTTTATTAGACCTTGCAGGTATGCCGAGTGGATTTCTAACATTATACCAGTAGAGAAGAAAGGCTCTGGCAAGTTGAGGGTGTGCATTGATTTCAGAGATTTGAATAGAGCTACACCTAAAGATGAGTATCCCATGCCAATAGCCGATATGCTTATTAATGATGCTTCTGGACATAAGGTCATTAGCTTTCTTGATGGTAATGTGGGGTATAACCAGATTTTTATGGCCGAAGAGGACATGTCCAAAACGGCTTTTCGATGTCCCGGTTTTCTTGGTTTATTTGAGTGGACAGTGATGACCTTTGGATTAAAAAATCCCGGTGCCACGTATCAAAGGGCTATGAATTTAATTTTTCATGATTTACTTGGTGTTATACTTGAGGTTTATATTGATGATATTGTTGTCAAATCGGATGCTTCTGAATCTCACTTAGCCGATTTGCGTTTGGCTTTTGAAAGAATGAAGAAATATGGGCTGAAAATGAATCCTTTGAAGTGTGCCTTTGGTGTATCGGCTGGGAAGTTTCTGGGTTTCATTATTCATGAAGATGGCGTGGAAATTGATCCCAAAAAGATAGAAGCTATACAGAAAGTAGGGGCTCCAACATGCAAGAGAGATATGCAAAAATTCCTTGGCAAGGTCAATTATTTGAGGAGGTTCATAGCCAATCTATCAGGGAAGGTTGATGCATTTACTCCTATCCTTCGGTTAAAGAATGATGTTGATTTTACTTGGGGGCAAAACAGCAAGAGGCATTTGATATGATTAAGAAATATTTGTGCACTCCTCCAGTTATGAAAGCGCCCAGGCACAGGGAGCCATTTAGACTTTACATTGCAGCGGAGGAAGGTGTTATTGGTGCTGTTTTGACTCAAGAGACCGAAGGAAAGGAGCATGCTATTACTTATTTGAGCCGACGGTTTTTGGACGCCGAGACAAGGTATACATTTATTGAGAAACTATGCTTATGCTTATATTATGCTTGCACAAAATTGAGACATTATCTAGTGCCTAGTACTTGCATTATAGCTTGTCAAACTGATGTCATCAAATACATGTTGCATAGGCCAATTCTTAGTGGTAGAATTGGCAAGTGGGCTTATGCTTTAATTGAATATGATTTGGCTTATGAATCTCTGAAATCCATGAAAGGCCAAATTGTTGCTAATTTTATTGTTGAGCATCGGATTGATGACAAGCATGATATTGATATAAACCTTGTCTCATTAGTACCATGGAGATTATATTTTGATGGTTCAGTGTGTATCAATGGCCAAGGTGTTGGTATTGTTTATATATCTCCTCATGGTGCTGTTTTTGAAGCCTCATGCCGCTTAGAATACTTTTGCACAAATAATCAAGCCGAATATGAAGCATTGTTATTCGTCTTAGAGATGTTGCTTGCCATAGGTGCTACACATATTGAGGCTTTTGGTGATTCGTTATTAGTAGTGCAACAAATATCCAAAGTCTTTCAATGTTTTGACGAATCACTTAATGTTTATCTTGATAAATGTCTAGATATAATTTCAGATTTGGATTATTTTAGCATTGCTCATATATCTAGACATGACAATTGGAGAGCAAATGAGTTGGCACAACAAGCATCCGGCTATCATGTTGATCGTGGCATGTTTCATATTTCTCAAAGGCCGATGTCTAGTCTTGCCAACGTAGGGGAGGCCGAACCGGAGCCCACCGTTTCGGCCACTAATGAAAAATTTAATGCAGGAGAAAGTCAAGACTGGAGGAAACCCATTATTGATTATTTGTGTGATCCTAGTAAAAGGGTGGACAGGACTGTTCGGCGTATGGCTTTCAAATACACAATGAGAGATGATGGTCTCTATCGCCGAACGGTTGATGATGTTCTTTTAAAGTGCTTGGACGAGGACCAAGCGAGAGTTGCTATGGGAGAGGTCCATGAAGGTATTTGTGGCACTCGTCAGTCGGCTCCCAAGATGAAATGGCTATTACGACGTGCTGGGTTTTATTGGCCGACGATGGTTAATGATTGCTTCCGGTATTATAAAGGGTGTGAAGCTTGTCAAAAGTTTGGTGATATTCAGTTGGCTCCCGCTGCTATGTTACATCCTATTATCAAGCCGTGGCCTTTTAGAGGTTGGGGATTAGACTTTATTGGAGAGATTCATCCTTCTTATTCAAAGGGGCATCGGTTCGTGTTGGTGGCGACTGATTATTTCACTAAATGGTCTGAAGCAATAGCACTCAAAAATATGACGCATACAGAGGTAATTCAATTCATAACTGAGCATATTATTCATAGATTCGGCATTCCTCAAACATTAACTACGGATCAAGGTTCATCCTTTATGTCACATCAAGTCAGAGAATTTGCCGAACCATATAAGATAAAGTTGCTCAATTCCTCTCCATATTATGCCCAAGCCAATGGACAAGCTGAGTCTAGTAATAAAATATTAATCAAGCTCATCAAGAAGAAGATTGAGGATAATCCAAGGAGATGGCATGAGCTATTGTCCGAAGCTTTGTGGGCACATAGGATCTCAAGGCATGGTGCTACAAAGGTGACTCCATATGAGCTCGTATATGGTCAGGAGGCCGTTTTACCAGTGGAAGTGAATTTGAATGCTTTGAGAATAGCCAAACAAAATGATTTATCGGCGGTGGACTTCTATAACTTGATGATGGACAATATTGATGAGGTCGCCGATAAACGTCTGTCTGCTTTGAATGCCATAGAGAGAGATAAGTTGAGGGTGGCAAGAGCTTACAATAAGAAGGTCAAGTTGAAAAATTTTCAAGTTGGCGATCTTGTGTGGAAGGTGATTCTACCAATTGGTTCAAAAGATAGAAAATTCGGGAAGTGGTCTTCAAGTTGGGAAGGTCCTTTTAAGATTACAAGAGTGGTTCCCGGAAACTCATATTTGGTGGAATCCGTACAAGGCATATTATTACCTCGAGCTCTCAATGGCAAATATTTAAAGAAATATCACCCAAGTGTGTGGCAAGAAGCCTAGATAGGCAATGGCCGATATATTCACTATCGTCCTAAGAAAGACATGGCCGATAAATAACTATCGCCCTTAGCATAAACATGGCCGATATATAATTATCGTCCTAAGAAACTGTAAATGGCCGATGGAGTGTTGACATCGTCCTGAGAACAAACATGGTACAAGTTATTTTTCGGCACGCTAGCTTTGCCGAAAAACAGGGGGGCATGTGTTGACACCAGATTTTGGCACGGTCAAGAACTTAATTAATATGCCCTCAAATGAAGAAGTGATCTACATAAAAAAGTTCCGTGTTGTCGATATAAACATCTTTGAAGTTTGGGTCATCGCCATCCGATCTCATCTCGAAGGCCGAAGTTGTGTTTGAAATACTGAGATTTTGTATTCAAAACACTATTCGGCTCATTACGCCGTCAAGACAGCCTCGTATGGAAAAATGATCTACATGGATTGTCTTTGTCTCGTCGAAACGATCGATTTCGATATAAAAATCGTTCAAATCCGAGTTCGTATGCAAAAGTTAGAGCCATCGGAATGTAGCCCTGCCAAGAGGCAAAGTGTGGCGCGCCCCACCAGACGCCATGTCTGATGGGTAGCGCGAGTGACGGATGTTTTGCGTCACAGTCCGTTTCGCGCGAGCTATTTGATCCTCGAGATGACCTCTGATAAAAAATCTTTCAACATGAAAGTTTTTCTTCTCGTCGAAACGGTCAAGATTGCTTTTGGACTCGTTTCCATCCGAGGTCGTTTACTGCCTCAAACATGACCCGCAAGGTGCAGCCATGTTGTAAACCGAACCGTTTTGGAAAGTTCGGATAAAACCAGTCCGAATTTGACTAGGGTTTTGGACGTGAATTGATGCAATTTTATTGTAAGGAAAGCCTAGATGAATCCTTTTCTTGTACGGGAAGTCCATCCGCCTCTTATATATGTTGCGGGTGACGGCCGATTGAACAACACACAATCGATCAATCAATCTACCACTTTTTATCTTTTATCTTTTCTCCTTAACCCTTGTTCTTCTTCTTTCTCGTTCTTCGTTCGTTCTTCTTCATTGCAGGGCGGCGAACCTCGAGGCCCTAGGGGCGATCAGGTCCACCTAGGGCAGCCCATAGCTGTCGCGCGCCCAGACGGGGTCCCTCCCGGGCGTGTGGGGTTTCGGGTCCCAAAAGCGCCGGCTTGCTGTCTTGCATATCGCGCTGGAAGTCGGCCTCCCGTGGTGTGAGTTGCGGAGCATCTCCCTCGGCACCGCGGGTACACATCGACGTGTTCGTGTGACGCATTCCAGCGTCAACACCAGCCCACCAGGGGCACCGCTGTCTTCAGCCTCTGCCAGTAGGCAGAGGCGTGTCAACGCCTGCGCGCCCGAGGCCTCCACCTCCTCCCTGCCTGTCTGCCTCGTGCTCCTGAGCTCCCTTCGCACGCCACGGAGACGCCCCGACCCCACTGGACACCTCCCCCCTCGCCCTCTCCCTCTCCTTTGATCGCCATGGCCGACGCTGCCGAGCGCTCGCCACCGTGAAGCTTGCAGCCACCATGCTCCCCTCGCCTCCTCGACGCGCCAAGGAGCTCCTCCGTCGACCTCTACATCATCTCCGTCAAGCCACGCGAGCAGACGTGCCTTGCTTCATCGTCCCCGACCCCTTCTTCCTCCTCGGTCACCGGAGATCCATCTTGCCGCCCCGACCGCTCCTGGCCTTCTCCGAGCTCGCCGTCTGCATCGTTGCAACCGCCGTAAGCCTCTCCCTCGAACCCTCCTCTCCGTTGTTCCGTTTTCACGCTGTAGCTCCTACTTCACTGACGACCGAAGCCCGCCGTCCGCCATGTCCGATGAGGTCCTCGCTCCTGAGCACCTCCGCCCAGTCCAGTGGCACCAGTGTGCTTCTGGAGCTCCCAGCAATCCGCCCCGCCGCTTAGCTCGCCCGTTAGCCAAGCGCAGCGCCTCGCCCGTGCAAAGCCAAACTCCGGCCGCCGCCAGCCGTCGTTGCAGTCGTCGTTTCCGGCCTCCTCTCGCCTAGCCGCATGCTCCGTTGGATGCGGCGCACGTCCAGCAGCCCGTAGGGCCAAACCCCGAGTCGAACGGTCGCCGAACGACGAATCCCGAGCACCTCCGCCACCCTGTTCGGTCACCGGCGGCTAACCGCCGGTGCGCTGACGTGGCCACTTAGTTAGGGCTAATCACCCACTAATTAACCCCCTGACCCACTTACACATGGGCCCCACCGGTTCAATTAGCCAGCTACAAAAATTAGTTAGAACTAATCCAACCTGGACCCACGTGTCAGCTTTGACTTTGATGACGTGGCCGTTGACCAGTCCCACATGTCAGTGTCTCTGACCAGCACCGTGTCACTGACCAATAGGCCCCACCAGTCAGATTTGACTTTGGTTAATGCTGACGTCACCCTGACATAGTGCTGACGCAGTAACTCCTTTTTCTGGATTTATTCTTATACAGGAAATTCCAGAAAATAGTGCTAACTTCTAAAAATCATATAAAATCAACCGTAACTCCAAATGAAATAATTTATATATGAAAAATGATTAGAAAAATCCAATCTATCCATCTGTACCATTTTCATGCATGTTTGAACAACCTAAGGTTGCTATATATGACAATTTGCATAATTGGCATTTAAATAAGCACATATGGAGTTTGAATTTGAACCCTTGGTTCAAACCAACTTCATTTAATCTGTTCTAAGTTGCATTAGCCAAAACACACTCATTTTGCCATGTCATATTCATGCATCATATTGTGCATTGCATTGATTGTATTTCTTCTCTGTTGCCGGTATTTGTCCCCTCTCGGTAGACGATGTTCCGACGTTGTGATCGATGACACCGATGAAGAACTATACTATCTTCAGAAGTGCCAGGCAAGCAAAACCCCCTTGTTCATTCCGATAAAATCCCACTCTCTTGCTCCTGCTCTCTTTTACTACATTAGGACAACAACGATTCATCTGTTACTTGCTGCGGTAGCTGAACCCCTTTATCCTCTGCATGACCTGTCATTGCCACAGTAAATAGATGAAACCCACTAGCATGAGTAGGAGTTGTTTGAGCCCTGATGTGCCTACTCATTCATGCTTGTTTGTCATGCCTGCTACTGCTTAGAGTTGAGTCAGGTCTGATTCATCGGGGATGAATCGGAGGTGTGTAAACATGTCCTACTGTGTGTGAGCTAAGTGTGTGAACACGATTTGGTAAAGGTAGCGGTGAGAGGCCATGTAGGAGTACATGGTGGGTTGTCTCATTGCAGCCGTCCTCAGGAACCGAGTTCTGTGTTTGTGATCCATGACCAGCTACTACCACGCATTGGAATGCTTAAGTGCCCCTCTCGACTTATTAATCAACTTGATCTCTGTCCAGGAGTTGCAACTAGTTTCTGGTGTTTGTAGGTAGTGTTAGTAGTCTACCAAGTGGCACCCGGTACAGGTGGGCTTGGGACAGACTAGGCACAGTGGCATGGTGTACCAAGTGGCACCCGGATGGTGGGCTTGGGAACCCTGCTCACATCGTTTGGGGTCGTGGCCGACACCCTCGCGCATACAACATGGCATCACAACATGACTCTACGACTCAAGTATATTCAATAGTCTCCGAGGAGCGAGATATTACAAACATGGGTCTCTCGACCCAGCATTCAGAGCATACAAGTCAAAGCACAAGCGGAAGCTTAACATGTCTGAGTACAGACATCTACAAATGAAAAAGGCTGAGAAGCCTGACTATCTACCAGATCCTGCCGAGGGCACAAGATCGTAGCTGAGGTAACAAGCTAAACGTCAAAGTCCACGCGGTACTACTAGCAAGACTGAAGTCTCTCTGCAAAAACATAAGTCAAGCAACGTGAGTACAAATGTACCCAGCAAGACTTACATCAGAACTAACTACATATGCATCATTATCAACAAAGGGATGGTGGGGTTTAACTGCAGCAGGCCAGCTTTGACTCGGTGGCTATCCTGAACTACGACTGCAAGTAACTCTTTTGAGGTGGCGCACACGAGTCCACATATTCACCATATCAATACACCACTATGGATCCGCTCCCGTCTCCCTACGAGAATGCCATCCATAGCACTCACGCTTATCTTGCGTATTTTAGAGTATCCACTTTCACTTGTCTATGAACTGTATAGGCAACCCAGAAGTCCTTTACCGCGGACACGGCTATTCGAATAGATAATGTTAACCATGCAGGGGTGTACTTCTTCACACACGCTCTCACCACTTACCGCCGTTTACACGACATGTACTCGGCAACCTTCAAGCGGAAGCCCAGCGAGGGTGTCGGCCACGACCTGACTAACCACACAAGTCTCTCGTCCAGGTTTATCGCCTATTCGGGTTCCATCTGAAAGGAGATCCGGCCGGGGTGTCGCTCACGGCCCCAAACGATGTGTGCAGGGTTCCCAAGCCCACCATCCGGGTGCCACTTGGTACACCAGGCCACTGTGCCTAGTCTGTCCCAAGCCCACCTGTACCGGGTGCCACTTGGTAGACTACTAACACTACCTACAAACACCAGAAACTAGTTGCAACTCCTGGACAGAGATCAAGTTGATTAATAAGTCGAGAGAGCTTGGAGTGCCCGGAGCCCAATGTGTGGTAGTAACTGATCATGGATCACAAACACAGAACTCAGTTCCTGAGGACGGCTGCAATGAGACAACCCACCATGTACTCCTACATGGCCTCTCACCGCTACCTTTACCAAATCGTGTTCACACACTTAGCTCTCAACAATAGGACATGTTCACACACCTCCAATTCATCCACGATGAATCAGACCTGACTCAACTCTAAGCAGTAGCAGGCATGACAAACAAACATGGATGAGTAGGCACATCAGGGCTCAAATAACTCCTACTCATGCTAGTGGGTTTCATCTATTTACTGTGGCAATGACAGGTCATGCAAAGGATAAAGGGGTTCAGCTACCGCAGCAAATAACAAATATCTCGTTGTTGTCCTAATGCAGTAAAAGAGAGCAAGAGCGAGAGAGTGGGATTTTATCGGAATGAACAAGGGGGTTTTGCTTGCCTAGCACTTCTGAAGATAAAATAGCTCTTCATCGGTGTCATCGATCTCATCGTCGGAACCACGTCTATCGAGAGGGGACAAACACCGGCAATCAAGAGAGAACACAATCAATGCAATGCAACAATATGATGCATCAATGTGACATGGCAATATGCTATGGTTTGTGCTAATGCAACTAAAACCAGATTAAATGAAGTTGGTTTGAATCCAAGATTCAAATTCAAACTCCATATGTGAAGGTTTAAATGCCATTTATATGATTTGTGATAAAAAGCAGCTATAAGTTGTTCTAACATGCATGAAAATGGTACAAATGGATAGATTGGATTTTTCTGATAATTTTTCATATATAAATTATTTGATTTGGAGCTACGATTGAATTTCTATGATTTTTAGAAGTTTTGGGTATTTTCTGGAATTTCCTGTATAAAAATAAATCCAGAAAAATAAATTACTGCGTCAGCCTGACGTCGGGGTGACCTCAGTAGGTCAAAGGCGCCATCCAGGTCAAACCTGACCTGGGGACCCACTGGTCAGTGACTCGGTCGACTAACTGAGTTAGTTAGTGCTAAACTAACCCTAACCAGGCTGTTAGCAGGGCGGGGTCCACATGTCAGTGTCTAGTTTAGTTAACTAAATTAGTTAGCTCTAATTAATCTCGAGTTAACTAATTAGGGGCTTGGGCCCACATGTCAGGGAAGGTCAAACCAGTGGTCAACCGCGGTCAAACGAGTCAAACCCGCCGGCGACTCGACGCCGGCGAGGCCAGACACGGCGGAACGGCTCGGGTTTGCGTCTCCGGCGGCCAAACGAGCGGCGGAGAGGCTCTACGCGTAGCTGGCGCTCTTCCGCATCCAACGGGACTGAAGTTAGCGGCTGGGGTGGTCGGTAGCGACGGCGAGGGGCTCGGTCGCGGTGGCCGGAGCTCGGCCCACGGCGGGTTAGGCGATGCAGGGAACGAGAGGAGCTGCGGGTGGTCACGGTCGACTCCTGGGAACATGCTGATCACGGTGGCACGCTCGGTTGCGAGCTTGCGCGGCTGTGGCCACGTCTATGCCATGGCTGGCGGCGAGATGCTCTCGGCCACGGTGCAAAATGAAGCTAGGGGACGAGCGCGAGCTTGAGAGAAGAGGGGAGAGGAAAAGGGGCTCACGGTGAGTTAAACGGGAGGGCCAGCGAGGTCGGGGAGGCACCAGAGGCAGCAAATCGACAGCGACAATCTCCGGTGGCCGACGAGGGGATCGGCGGTGCTTGTGATGTCCAGGGGCTTCCGGCGTCGGGCGGCTCGGTGAGGAGGAAGAGAGGGACGAGGCGGAGCTCATGGGCATGTCGGAGAGGCTCGGGGATGGTTGCGGCTACGGCTATGGCGAATGGCGGCGGCGGCGTTCGGCCGTGCGTGTGAGAGCGAGATAGAGGAGGGGAACGAGGGAGAGGGAGAGCGCGAGGGGGTCCAGGGGGTCGGGGCGGCGCCGAGGAGATGACGCGAGGCGTCGCGGTGGCCAGGCGACGCAGGCAGGCAGCCTGGTGGCGTGGCGAGCTCGGCGGCGTCGCGGTGTCCCTCCTCTGCCTACTGGCACGAGGAAGGCGACAGGGGGGGGGGGTGCCTGGTGGGCTGGGCCGCACAGTAGTGGGGATCTGGGCTGTAGGTAAGCGCCAGGTAGTCCTTCTCTCTCTCTATTTTAATTACTATTTTCTATTTTTCTATAACTGTGTGGCTTTATTAAAAATACTTAAACATATCCAAAAATCATGAAACTAATCATGGCTACTGTTTAGAATATATCCAACAGTAAACATTTTTGTTTATGATTATTTGAGCATTTAAAATATTTTATAGCATTTAAATGCCCAAATGCAAATAGGGTACGACTTAATTCAGAGCCCAATATGTCCTGCAAAAATATAAACCATTTTTTGTAGATGCTTTCACCTCAAACTAGAAATGTTGAACATTTTTAGAGGGCATTTTGAGTTCAATGAAAAAGATTATTTTTTGACCCTAGTTGAAATCATTTGGTGCTAGGGTTTAAGCATCCCCATTTCAAGTTCATTTGAAAAAATTAAACATGATGCACACATGAAGGGCTAGCCTACTGCATACCAGAACTAGGGATGTGATAGCTCACCCCCACTAAACAAGAATCTCGACCCGAGATTCAAGCGTAGGGTAAGATGAAGGGGGAACGCAACTAACGCAATCTTCACGATCCAGGTTGCACTTCAAATGAATGTTGATTCAATCACCATCTTTGTCTTGATGTCTTGCTCCGAGAACGCCAACCGACATGACAACGAGAGGGGAAAGAAAACTCTAGAAGGATCGATCTTCTTGAAGGTCGAACAGCTCAGGATTAACTCACGGAATGAGACATAGCAACATCTCTCGAGCTGAGAGGAAAAACATGCATCAGGAGCAACAGAAGAAACAATTTGACGAGAGTTTCAAAGTAGCGAGGGAAATTGCCATGATTCCAAAATGGGGCACCTCAGGGAAGGTGACTTGTAGAAATATCCCCTTAAGTGGCAAAAAGAATTACCTTTGATTTAGAGATCATTGGAACTCTTTATACCAGCCTAAGGCAATTCTCGAGCGATCGTTTGGCGGGGGTCGGTAGAATGGCATGCTTGGATTAGAATGGATGATGTGGATTACCTTGTTGAAAACAACACAAGGAATGATTTTAGTAACTGGGGAGAAGCTCAACAGTAGAGAGTGAGTCCACTGTTTGAAAAGTTATAGCATAATCGAGGAAACTGAGAGCAATCCAGTTAGTGCCGATGATAACACCTAGCGCTTGTGCGTGCTCTCAAGAACTTGAGCATTTCCATATTCATCAAGGTTTTACCAATATTCGTGTCAAGGATCCTGGCAACACAACATACTACCATGATGAATACCGGTGGAAGATGCAGATGCAAAAGAAGATAACACCTTCTCAGATTTCACCTTGGCGGGGCCAAGGGAACAAAATCTGGATGATCGACCGAGAGACATTTAGCACTCCGCTTCTAATGTTCTCCTTGATGTGCTAGTGTAATCCATTCATAGATATGGTTTGATATCTAGAACATCAAGTAAAAGGTCGGTCTTCGGGAACACAAAAATCCATAAGGAACAACTAGGGAGTAAATCCTACGAAATCCTTATGGGGAGATGGCCAACTTCTTCAATCAAGATACTACAATAATAGGTCTTTCGGCTGGGTGGTATTGGCCATGACATCCACTTTACCGGTTATCGAGGGACCAATATTATAGTTCTTGGGAAATGTTCCAACCATCATATCTGCCTGGGATTCAGATCTGGTTGGTGTCAGGATATTCCAGACTCATCGAGTCTAGGAAGAAAAACGAAAGTTTGCAACACAATTCGACGAGATGACATTGCGAGATTCTCGGGAAATGAACTACGATAGCAAGCTCCAAAACATGAGCTGGTTCTGCTACACACATGTGAACACGCTGTCCCAGACAAGCATGACCATGCAGTAGTCTTATAATAAAACACTACCGAGTTCAGGTTGGGAACCATCATCGAGGATATCGAAGTCCTTACATAAGTCTGGATTAGATCTTATGAAGGAACTCCTTCTCCTTGAACAAATCAATCAGTGGCTTGGTGTGCTCGGGACACATATGGAATGAAGGCTGCAAGTCTCCAGACCACAGAATACTTCGCACGTATGCATGACTGACTTGGGATGATTCCAGAGGAAGCAACATTGACTTTCTCGAATCCATGGCGGCAACTTGCTCCAAATGCACATGAATTGGAGGAAGTCACTTCTTTGATCCAAACATATGCTTCATGAATGGATCACGAAGATAATGCTTACAAAAGTTTCCAATGCTAACTTAGATGTTCAACATGAATCATGGAGAAGACAAAATGATGCTGATGGGCTCAACAACAAATCATCGGGATTCCCATATAAATGGAATTCCATAATTATGAGATCAAGTGATAGCATTGGTCAGAACCAAAAGATATAACGGTGTATGCTCGAGAAAAATCCATGAGTAAGACAACATTACGAACATCGTTGGTTCTGACTTGATTTGATGATGGCCCACACTCAAATCAAGGTTTTGATCAGATAATAGGTCCAACAACTGATACAGGGACCAATCGATGAAGATATCATCTTTCCTCAACATACATACAAGATATCCCTTAACATGAACTAAGTCGGACAAGCTTTTATCTTCCAGCTCTCCAAGTTGAATGTATAGCTTAACCAACTAGCTCAGGGGTATCCAACACGGATTTTTGGAGAAAGGGTGGTTTACAGGAATAAACCAACTTGATCACGAACTCAACATAGCGGTCAGGTGACGACCTGGTGATACTTCCGAGAAGATATTCCGAAAATCACGAACCACCGGTATGTTTCTAAGCTCAAGATCAATCTTGCTTTTCAGGGCAAGGCGATATGATCAAATAAGCAAGGATTGGCACATTCCTAACTCATTGATCGAAGAGTGCACCGGAAATATGGACTAGGTAGCACAATCACTCTTAGAATGATAATTCAATAACCAACATGCTAAGAATGAGATTATTGTCCATTTACTACCAAGCAACATGGTTGCTAGGATTATTGATTTCACACATCATAGTTCACCTGTCGACGTTCCGGTTGCAACAACACGAGAACCGAGAAATGAAAAATGATTGCGAGAAGTATCACTGCGTCAATAATTCACAAGAGCTGGTGCAATTCTCATGAAAATCCTGACATAAATGGGGGAATACTCCAGGGTAGAACAGAATCAAAAGCTGGATTGGCATTTTGATCTGCGGAATACAACTGCTTTGACCCAATCCTGGATAAGGACGAGGTACTGGAGTTTGTTTCTCCTAGTCATTTCGGAATAGAATGGCTTGACGGACCACAAGAGTAATAGGCATCGATGAGCACGAGTGCACAACTACTCTTGACTATCAATTGATAGACGGGGGTCAGGATACAAGTACAGAGGGACAACTCAAAAGAACATATGATTTTCTGAGTTGTGGATGCATAGATTAGCATGTCGAACAAGTTCAACATGTTTCTTCCGGATAACCCATGCAGAAAGGCAGAACTGGCAGAGTCATAACATGGAATCGAGAACTCATCAAGAGCACTCTGGTTGTGATCTTTTGGTTCAAAAGAACTCCTGCCAAGAATGGTTCATGGTATTTGGAAGAAGGAAATACCATGGACCTCAAGGACTATCACAAAGGTTACTAATAACCTAAGGGAGCTAGCAATTACTATTAACATGAAGTAAGTAGGGTGAATCTCGGGTTCAAAACCCAGGAATAGAATGCCTACTAAATAAATGGCATCACGGGATGCTTTCGAGAATGACGGTCAGAATCATCACACTGGGAACACAGAGCATGGCTGGATTACTAGATGATACTCTAGACACCTAGGGTCATAATAATAACTCCAACATAAATGTCGAGGCAATAGAGTACTCTCACCGTCTAGTGTGGTTAACCTGGCCAGAGAGGACATTGGGAACAGGAAGAAGGAATTTGCAAATGCATCGGACTGTTTAGAAACCTGGGATGACTCGGACAGCATAACGGCTGTAAATGCTCAAGAAGATTGGAGACATCCTACAAAATGGTGGCATAACCACTCGATCATCACAATATCAAGATTTCGAGATCAACAGTTAACATACACAGGTGGAAACTGAACTGAGGCTTAAATTCAACAATCTTATGAGTCTACTGATTAGTAACACGTGATCCTGATAGAAAGAAGAGAAAGCCTAGTTCCTTAACCCCGTAGGAAAGTTAAGATGACTCAGATCAGAAGGCATAAGGTATAAGGAGTAAAGAGAGCCTTACATTCCAACCCACAATCAATTCCCTTAAATAACTAAAGAATTTCTAGACTCAACTTTGACCAGTTTGGCTTGGTAACCCTACAGGCAGTCAAGCTCTGATACCAAAGCTGTCAGGACCCCGACTCAATGCCATATCGATCTAGCATGTAACACCTCATATCACTTTGCGGCCTCACGCACGGTATCCCCACGGGTGTCGCCTTACCTTTGCCCGGGACCGTTTGCATCTTTTGGCACACGTATATAATAGTGTCGCTAGCATCCATATGATAAGGAGCCCGGGCTGACATGGCTAGCCGTAAACCCAAAGTGGCACAAACTTACAGGGATAGGCATCCATGACCCAACATCGAACGTGTCGGTCATCAGCGAGTGAATCCAGGCTGTAGCACTGGGCTAGCAGGACTCCGGTGAACCGGGCTGTAGCGGGCTAACAGGACTCCGGTATTCATCGCGTGACATTTCCCCGAAGGGACAGACACAGGAACGAAGAAGGACACATGCCGGCCAGCCTAAGTGTTCCAGAGCAGTAGCAAGCTACCATGGCTCAGTGGAAACACTAGGAGACATTTCCCGGTAAGAGAGGCTACTAAGGATAAACAACTAGATAGTCAGATCCCACACATACCAAGCATTTCAATAACATACACACAATATGCTCGATATGTGCAAATACAACATGGCATCACATCATGACTCTACGACTCAAGTATATTCAATAGACTCCGAGGAGCGAGATATTACAAACATGGGTCTCTCGACCCAGCATTCAGAGCATACAAGTCAAAGCACAAGCGGAAGCTTAACATGTCTGAGTACAGACATCTACAAAAGAAAAAGGCTGAGAAGCCTAACTGTCTATCAGATCCTGCCGAGGGTACAAGATCGTAGCTGAGGTAACAAGCTAAACGTCGAAGTCCACGTGGAACTACTAGCGAGACTGAAGTCTCTCTGCAAAAACATAAATTAAGCAACGTGAGTACAAATGTACCCATCAAGACTTACATCAGATCTAACTACATATGCATCATTATCAACAAGGGGATGGTGGGGTTTAACTGCAGCAAGCCAGCTTTGACTCAGTGGCTAACCTGAACTACGACTGCAAGTAACTCTTTTGAGGTGGCGCACACGAGTGCACATATTCACCATATCAATACACCATTATGGATCCGCTCCCGTCTCCCTACGAGAACGCCATCCATAGCACTCACGCTTATCTTGCATATTTTAGAGTATCCACTTTCACTTGTGTATGAACTGTACAGGCAACCCAGAAGTCCTTTACCGCGGACAAGGCTATTCGAATAGATAATGTTAACCCTGCAGGGGTGTACTTCTTCACACACGCTCTCACCACTTACCGCTGTTTACACGACATGTACTCGACAACCTTCAAGCGGAAGCCCAGCGAGGGTGTCGGCCACGACCTGACTAACCACACAAGTCTCTCGTCCAGGTTTATCGCCTATTCGGGTTCCATCCGCAAGGAGATCCGGCCGGGGTGTCGCTCATGGCCCCAAACAATGTGTGCAGGGTTCCCAAGCCCACCATCCGGGTGCCACTTGGTACACCAGGCCACTGTGCCTAGTCTGTCCCAAGCCCACCTGTACCGGGTGCCACTTGGTAGACTACTAACACTACCTACAAACACCAGAAACTAGTTGCAACTCCTGGACAGAGATCAAGTTGATTAATAAGTCGAGAGAGCTTGGAGTGCCCGGAGCCCAATGTGTGGTAGTAACTGATCATGGATCACAAACACAGAACTCAGTTCCCAAGGACGGCTGCAATGAGACAACCCACCATGTACTCCTACATGGCCTCTCACCGCTACCTTTACCAAATCGTGTTCACACACTTAGCTCTCAACAATAGGACATGTTCACACACCTCCAATTCTTCCCCGATGAATCAGACCTGACTCAACTCTAAGCAGTAGCAGGCATGACAAACAAACATGGATGAGTAGGCACATCAGGGCTCAAACAACTCCTACTCATGCTAGTGGGTTTCATCTATTTACTGTGGCAATGACAGGTCATGCAAAGGATAAAGGGGTTCAGCTACCGCAGCAAATAACAAATATCTCGTTGTTGTCCTAATGCAGTAAAAGAGAGCAAGAGAGAGAGAGTGGGATTTTATCGGAATGAACAAGGGGGTTTTGCTTGCATGGCACTTCTGAAGATAAAATAACTCTTCATCGGTGTCATCGATCTCATCGTCGGAACCACGTCTATCGAGAGGGGACAAACACCGGCAATCAAGAGAGAACACAATCAATGCAATGCAACAATATGATGCATGAATGTGACATGGCAATATGCTATGGTTTGTGCTAATGCAACTAAAACCAGATTAAATGAAGTTGGTTTGAATCCAAGATTCAAATTCAAACTCCATATGTGAAGGTTTAAATTCCATTTATATGATTTGTGCTAAACAACAGCTATAAGTTGTTCTAACATGCATGAAAATGGTACAGATGGATAGATTGGATTTTTCTGATAATTATATATATATAAATTATTTGATTTGGAGCTACAGTTGAATTTCTATGATTTTTAGAAATTTTGGGCATTTTCTGGAATTTCCTGTATAAAAATAAATCCAGAAAAATAAATTACTGCATCAGCCTGACGTCGGGGTGACGTCAGCAGGTCAAAGGCGCCGTCCAGGTCAAGTCTGACCTGGGGACCCACTGGTCAGTGACTCGGTCGACTAACTGAGTTAGTTAGTGCTAAACTAACCCTAACTAGGCTGTTAGCAGGGCGGGGTCCACATGTCAGTGTCTAGTTTAGTTAACTAAATTAGTTAGCTCTAATTAATCTCGAGTTAACTAATTAGGGGCTTGGGCCCACATGTCAGGGAAGGTCAAACCAGTGGTCAACCGCGGTCAAACGAGTCAAACCCGCCGGCGGCTCGACGCCGGCGAGGCCAGACACGGCGGAACGGCTCGAGTTTGCGTCTCCGGCGGCCAAACGAGCGGCGGAGAGGCTCTATGCGTAGCTGGCGCTCTTCCGCATCCATCGGGACTGAAGTCAGTGGCTGGGGTGGCGGGTAGCAACGGCGAGGGGCTCGATCGCGGTGGCCGGAGCTCGGCCCACGGCGGGTTAGGCGATGCAGGGAACGGCAGGAGCCGCGGGTGGTCGCGGTCGACTCCTGGGAACGTGCTGATCACGGTGGCGCGCTCGGTTGCGAGCTGGCGCGGCTGTGGCCACGTCTATGCCATGGCCGGCGGCGAGATGCTCTCGGCCGCGGTGCAAAATGAAGCTAGGGGACGAGCGCGAGCTTGAGAGAAGAGAGGAGAGGAAAAGGGGCTCACGGTGAGTTAAACGGGAGGGCCAGCGAGCTCGGGGAGGCACCGGAGGCAGCAAATCGACGGCGACGATCTCCGGTGGCTGACGAGGGGAACGGCTGTGCTTGCGACGTCCAGGGGCTTCCGGCGTCGGGCGGCTCGGTGAGGAGGAAGAGAGGGACGAGGCGGAGCTCGTGGGCGTGTCGGAGAGGCTCGGGGATGGCTGCGGCTACGGCTATGGCGAACGGCGGCGGCGGCGTTCGGCCGTGCGTGTGAGAGGGAGACAGAGGAGGGGAACGAGGGAGAGGGAGAGAGCGAGGGGGTCTAGGGGGTCGGGGCGGCGCCGAGGAGATGATGCGAGGCGTCGCGGTGGCCAGGCGACGCAGGCAGGCAGCCTGGTGGCGTGGCGAGCTCGGCGGCGTCGCGGTGTCCCTCCTCTGCCTACTGGCATGAGGAAGGCGACAGGGGGGCGCCTGGTGGGCTGGGCCGCACAGTAGTGGGCATCTAGGCTGTAGGTAAGCGCCACGTAGTCCTTCTCTCTCTCTATTTTAATTACTGTTTTCTATTTTTCTGTAACTGTGTGGCTTTATTAAAAATACTTAAAAAGATCCAAAAATCATGAAACTAATCATGGCTACTGTTTAGAATATATCCAACAGTAAACATTTTTGTTTATGATTATTTGAGCATTTAAAATATTTTATAGCATTTAAATGCCCAAATGCAAATAGGGTATGACTTAATTCAGAGCCCAATATGTCCTGCAAAAATATAAACCATTTTTGGTAGATGCTTTCACCTCAAACCAGAAATGTTGAACATTTTTAGAGGGCATTTTGAGTTCAATGAAAAAGATTTTATTTTGACCCTAGTTGAAATCATTTGGTGCTAGGGTTTAAGCATCCCCATTTCAAGTTCATTTGAAAAAATTAAACATGATGCACACATGAAGGGCTAGCCTACTGCATACCAGAACTAGGGATGTGACATTCAAATAGGTTCAACTTAAAAATATTTTCAGTGAATCCAAATGGCCTTCAAAAATGTTCACCATTTTTGGAAATACTGGAAACAGTAACCAGAGATGTTGCACATTTTTCCATGACATTTGGATTATTGAATTAACTCATATTGTATTTGAATTGGGGCATTTAAATCCTATAAATATTTTAAATGCTTTAATAATTCTGAAACTAGTTGAGGGCTGTTGGGAATAATTTAAAAAGTGCCCAAAAATATTTTCAGAATTATATAAAAATGATTTGGTGTTAAACTAAATCAAAACAGAGGCAAACAATAGAAAACAGAAACAAATTTTAACAGGGAGAGAGTTTTACCTGGCACTCACCTGGGCAGCCCACCTGGCCAGTCCACTTGGCGGCCCAGCCCACCAGGGGCACCGCTGTCTTCAACCTCTGCCAGTAGGCAGAGGCGTGTCAACGCCTGTGCGCCCGAGGCCTCCACCTCCTCCCTGCCTGTCTACCTCGCGCTCCCGAGCTCCCTTCGCGAGCCACGGAGACGCCCCGACCCCACTGGACACCTTGCTCCCCCCTCGCCCTCTCCCTCTCCTCTCATCGCCATGGCCGATGCTGCCGAGCGCTTGCCGCCGTGAAGCTTGCAGCCACCGTGCTCCCCTCGCCTCCCCGACGCGCCAAGGAGCTCCTCCGTTGACCTCTACATTGTCTTTGTCAAGCCACGCGAGCAGACGTGCCTCGCTTCACCGTCCCCGACCCCTTATTCCTCCTCGGTCACCGGAGATCCATCTCGCCGCCCCGACCGCTCCTGGCCTTCTCCGAGCTCACCGTTTGCACCGTTGCAACCGCCGTAAGCCTCTCCCTCGAACCCCCCTCTCCGTTGTTCCGTTTTCACGCCGTAGCTCCTACTTCACTGACGACCGAAGCCCGCCGTCCGCCATGGCCGATGAGGTCCTCGCTCCTGAGCACCTCCGCCCGGTCCAGTGGCACCAGCGTGCTTCTAGAACTCCCAGCAATCCGTCCCGCCGCTTAGCTCGCCCGTCAGCCAAGCGCAGCGCCTCGCCTGTGCTAAGCCGAACTCCGGCCGCCGCCAGCCGTCGTTGCAGTCGTCGTTTCCGGCCTCCTCTCGCCTAGCCGCATGCTCCGTTGGATGCAACGCACGTCCAGCAGCCCGTAGGGCCAAACTGCGAGTCGAACGGTCGCCGGACAGCGAATCCCGAGCGCCTCTGCCACCCTGTTCGGTCGCCGGCGGCTAACCGCCAGTGCGCTGACATGGCCACATAGTTAGGGCTAATCACCCACTAATTAACCCCCTAACACACTTACACATGGGCCCCACCGGTTTAATTAGCCAGCTATCGAAATTAGTTAGAACTAATCCAACCTAGACCCACGCGTCAGCTTTGACTTTGATGACATGGCCGTTGACCAGTCCCACATGTCAGTGTCTCTGACCAGCACCGTGTCACTAACCAATAGGCCCCACCAGTCAGATTTGACTTTGGTCAATGCTGACGTCACCCTGACATAGTGCTGATGCAGTAACTCCTTTTTCTGGATTTATTCTTATACAGGAAATTCCAGAAAATAGTGCTAACTTCTAAAAATCATATAAAATCAACCGTAACTCAAATGAAATAATTTATATATGAAAAATGATCAAAAAAATCCAATCTATCCATCTGTACCATTTTCATGCATGTTTGAACAACCTAAGGTTGCTGTATATGACAATTTGCATAATTGGCATTTAAATAAGCACATATGGAGTTTGAATTTGAACCCTTGGTTCAAACCAACTTCATTTAATCTGTTCTAAGTTGCATTAGCCAAAACACACTCATTTTGCCATGTCATATTCATGCATCATATTGTGCATTGCATTGATTGTATTTCTTCTCTGTTGCCGGTATTTGTCCCCTCTCGGTAGACGATGTTCCGACGTTGTGATCAATGACACCGATGAAGAACTATACTATTTTCAGAAGTGCCAGGCAAGCAAAACCCCCCTTGTTCATTCCGATAAAATCCCACTCTCTCGCTCCTGCTCTCTTTTACTGCATTAGGACAACAACGATACATCTGTTACTTGCTGCGGTAGCTGAACCCCTTTATCCTCTGCATGACCTATCATTGCCACAGTAAATAGATGAAACCCACTAGCATGAGTAGGAGTTGTTTGAGCCCTGATGTGCCTACTCATTCATGCTTGTTTGTCATGCCTGCTACTGCTTAGAGTTGAGTCAGGTCTGATTCATCGGGGATGAATCGGAGGTGTGTAAACATGTCCTACTGTGTGTGAGCTAAGTGTGTGAACACGATTTGGTAAAGGTAGCGGTGAGAGGCCATGTAGGAGTACATGGTGGGTTGTCTCATTGCAGCCGTCCTCAGGAACTGAGTTCTGTGTTTGTGATCCATGACCAGCTACTACCACACATTGGAATGCTTAAGTGCCCCTCTCCACTTATTAATCAACTTGATCTCTGTCCAGGAGTTGCAACTAGTTTCTGGTGTTTGTAGGTAGTGTTAGTAGTCTACCAAGTGGCACCCGGTACAGGTGGGCTTGGGACAGACTAGGCACAGTGGCACAGTGTACCAAGTGGTACCCGGATGGTGGGCTTGGGAACCCTGCTCACATCGTTTGGGGCCATGAGCAAAACCCCGGCCGGATCTCCTTGCAGATGGAACCCGAATAGGCGATAAACCTGGACGAGAGACTTGTGTGGTTAGTCAGGTCGTGGCCGACACCCTCGCTGGGCTTCCGCTTGAAGGTTGCCGAGTACATGTCGTGTAAACGATGGTAAGTGGTGAGAGCATGTGTGAAGAAGTACACCCCTGCAGGGTTAATATGATCTATTCGAATAGCCTTGTCCGCGGTAAAGGACTTCTGGGTTGCCTGTACAGTTCATACACAAGTGAAAGTGGATACTCTAAAATATGCAAGATAAGCGTGAGTGCTATGGATGGCGTTCTCGTAGGGAGACGGGAGCGGATCCATAATGGTGTATTGATATGGTGAATATGTGGACTCGTGTGCGCCACCTCAAAAGAGTTACTTGCAGTCGTAGTTCAGGTTAGCCACTGAGTCAAAGCTGGCTTGCTGCAGTTAAACCCCACCATCCCCTTGTTGATAATGATGCATATGTAGTTAGATCTGATGTAAGTCTTGCTGGGTACATTTGTACTCACGTTGCTTAATTTATGTTTTTGCAGAGAGACTTCAGTCTCGCTAGTAGTTCCACGTGGACTTCGACGTTTAGCTTGTTACCTCAGCTACGATCTTGTACCCTCGGCAGGATCTAATAGACAGTTAGGCTTCTCAGCCTTTTTCTTTTGTAGATGTCTGTACTCAGACATGTTAAGCTTCCGTTTGTGCTTTCACTTGTATGCTCTGAGTGTTGGGTCATGAGACCCATGTTTGTAATATCTTGCTCCCCGAAGCCTACTAAATAAAATACTTGAGTTGTAGAGTCATGTTGTGATGCCATGTTGTATTTGCACATATCGAGCATATTGTGTGCATGTTATTGAAATGCTTGGTATATGTGGGATCTGACTATCTAGTTGTTTATCCTTAGTAGCCTTTCTTACCGGGAAATGTCTCCTAGTGTTTCCACTGAGCCATGGTAGCTTGCTACCGCTCCGGAACACTTAGGCTGGCCGGCATGTGTCCTTCTTTGTTCCTGTGTCTGTCCCCTCGGGGAAATGTCACGCGATGAATTCTGGAGTCCTGTTAGCCTGCTACAGCCCGGTTCACCGGAGTCCTGCTAGCCCAGTGCTACAGCCTGGATTCACTCGCTGATGACCGACACGTTCGTTGTTGGGTCATGTATGCCTGTCCCTGTAAGTTAGTGCCACTTTCGGTTCACGACTAGCCATGTCAGCCCGGGTTCTTTGTCATATGGACGCTAGCGACACTATCATATACGTGAGCCAAAAGGTGCAAACGGTCCTGAGCCAGGTAAGGTGGCACCCGTGGGAATACCGTGCTTGAGGCCGCAAAGTGATATGATGTGTTACATGCCTGATCTGTGTGACTTAGAATCGGGGGTCCTGACAGAGT
>NC_041391.1:202214884-202233475 GCF_002162155.2 Triticum dicoccoides | reverse complement strand
CCGTGGTGTGGAGGGCTGGATGAACAGTAGATGGTGGAGGGGTGGCCGTGGAGGGGTGGTTGAACAGGACCCCGTGGTGTGGAGGGTTGGATGAACAGTAGACGGTGGAGGGCTGGATGAACAGTAGACGGTGGAGGGGTGGTTGAACAGTAGCCCGTGGAGTAGCGCGCGATGGAGGCTGGATGAACAGGAGCCCGTGGAGGCTAGAGGAGGTCGACGGTAGCCCGTGGAGGCTGGAGGAGGTCGACGGTAGCCCGTGGAGGCTGGAGGAGGTCGACGGTGGAGATGAACAGTATCCCGTGGAGTCCCGTTTTGCGGTACGCCACACCCCTCCCGATGAACATGACCCCCGTTTCGATTTGCGGTACGCCACACCCCTCCCAATGAACAGGACTCCCGTTTCGACCGTAGCGCTCCAACACAAGTCCGCTTTGTGCGTTTTGCGGTACGCCACACCCCTCCCGATCAACAGGACCCCCGTTTCGACCGTAGGAGGTCCGTTTCCTCCGTTTTGCGGTACGCCACACCCCTCCCGATCAACAGGACCCCGTTCTGAATGTAGGAGGTCCATTTCCTCCATTGTGCGGTACGCTAGGCCTCGTTTCCATCGCCTGTTCCGTCCAAGCCGGTTGGCTCCTACGCGTTCCGTTGCCTCCCGATGAACACGAGGCATTCCGTTGCCTCCCCATGAACACGAGGCATTTTGTTGCCTCCCCATGAACACGATGATGACGCTTTCTCTCCGTTCCGACCCAGCCATGTACACAAGCCCTGGCCGTACGTATGCGCGAGTAGGCGTTCGAGACCCTGCCTGTATGTACGTATGTGGCCGTATTTTCTTTCTTGCACCCTCGCAGCTGTACGTACGTATACATGCTATGCGCGCGCCTCTACTACGACACGTGCGCGCCTCTATAATGACCAGTATGTACGTACACATTCGCGACCAGAATGACAACGCTACGTACGCTTCGACCAGGTGGGTCCCGACTGTCAGGCACTTCCTTGCCTGCAAAGATGTAGCTGGTGGGTACCAGCAGTCAGGGGGGAAAATCGTTTTTTTGCCCGGACGCACTTCCTTGCGTGCGAAGATGTAGCTGGTGGGTCCCAGTAGTCAGCGGGGCGAATCGTTTTTTTTGCCCGAATGCACTTCCTTGCGTGCGAAGGTGTCGTTGGTGGGTCCCAGCAGTTAGGGGGGTGAATCCTTTTTTTCTTGCCCGGACGCACTTCCTTGCGTGCGAAGATGTAGCTGGTGGGTCCCAGCAGTCAGGGGAAACGTTTTTTTCGCGAAATACAGTGGCCCATCCGGTGGGTCCCAGCTGTCAAGTGGAGGAATCATTATTTTCCGCGTAATAAGGAGGCACTTCCTTATTGCGGCCGTGGACCCAGCTGTCAGCCTCTCCATGTACAGTCCACGTCCGATGGAAGTCGTTCCTTGAGCACATTGACCACGCCGCACCGAGAGCACCAGGGCGGTGGACGACGGCGAGGCCTAGGAAGGGGATGACGGGGAGCCGGGGAAGATGCGACAGTGGAAGCCCGCGCGGAGAGGAGTATGAGGGTTCACTGGTTCGGCTGTGGTGTGAGGCTGCCGTCGCCGCAGGGCCTGGCCAGCAGTGGGAATAGTAGGGGGTGGTGAGGCCTCCGCGGCAGCACAGCCGGCCACGGGAGGCAGGAGCATGCGGCACGACCGGCGCTTCTTTGGGCGGCTGGAGCAAGAAGACTAGAGGTTGAAGAAGCACTACGACCGTTGGATGGACATCGTACGGTCACTGGAGCTAGAATCGTTCATATTGACTAAAGTTGACAAAGGCCCCCGTCCCAGTCAACTTAGTAGGCCCGCAAGTCAGCCTCCCACCATGGTGGGTCCCAGCTAGTAAGGGGAGTATTCATTTTTTGTGCATAATAAGGAGGCACTTTTGGTGGGTCTGAGCTCAGCGCGGGGAACATGTTTTCCGCAAAATATGTTGGCCCATCCGGTGGGTCCCAGCAGTCAGGTCGGAAACATTTTTTTTCGCGAAATAAGGTGGCCCGTCCGGTGAGTCCCTGCTGTCACGTGGAGGAATAATTATTTTGCGCGTAATAAGGAGGCACTTCCTTCCGGCTGTGGGAGTCCTAGATAAGGGGGTATCCGGACAGCCGGACTGTATACATCGTCCGGACTATAGAAGCGTCAAGATACAAGACTCAAGACTTCTGCTCGTGTCCAGATGTGACTCTCCTTTGCGTGGAAGACAAGCTTGGCGATCCGGATATTATGTTTCCTTCCTTGTAACCGACTCCATGTAAACCCTAGCTCTCCGGTGTCTATATAAACCAGAGAGGATGGTCCTTAGAAGGCCGATCACAATTACAATCATACCATCATAGGCTAGCTCTTAGGGTTTAGCCTCTACGATCTCGTGGTAGATCTACTCTTGTACTACTCATATCTTCAATATTAATCAAGCAGGAAGTAGGGTTTTACCTCCATCGAGAGGGCCCGAACCTGGGTAAACATTGTGCCCCTTGCTTCCTGTTACCATCAGCCTAAGACGCACAGATAGGGACCCCCTACCCGAGATCCGTCGGTTTTGACACCGACATTGGTGCTTTCATTGAGAGTTCCTCTGTGTTGCCGCTTCGAGGCTTGATGGCGTCTTCAATCGTCAACAACGTGGTCCAGAGTGAGACTTTTCTCCCCGGACAGATCTTTGAGTTTAGCGGCTTCGCACTGCGGGCCAATTCGCTTGGCCAGTTGGAACAGATCGATAGCTTCGCCCCTGGCCACCAGATCAGGTTCGGAAACTTGAACTACACGACAGATATCTACGGCGACTTGATCTTCGATGGATTCGAGCCTGTGCTAGGAGCACCGGACAGTCACGACGAGCATGGCCTAGACCTGCTGTTGGACAATGCTCGGGACATCACCCCTGCAGCAGCCCCGAATCTAAATCCGGGGCATGTTGCGTTGCCTATGGACGAAGGGCTGGGCCCCGCCCCGCAGGCCGCACACTCATCAGCGGTGGAGCTGAACACAGGTCTCACCTCTGTGGAGGCTTGTAACCCGGGCCCCCCAGACTCATATCCGGTCGTTGGTCCCGGTCCGCTCGCTCTTGAGCCAGCCGAGCCAGGTTGGGCTCCGGTAATGGAGTTTACCGCTGCGGACATCTTTCAGCACTCGCCCTTTGGCGACATGCTGAACTCATTAAAGTCTCTCTCTTTGTCAGGAGGCTCTGGGCTGAACTATGTCCGGCCCGAGTGGGAAGCAGGCGACGAAGGAATTTGGTGCCCACCCACCACCCACTTCATTGCCACGATCGAAGATTTAACCGACGTGCTTGACTTCGACTCCGAAGACATCGACGGTATGGACGAGGATGCAGGAGAAGCTCCAAAATCCCTGGGGCGTGGGACTACTACCATGTCACACGATATATACATGGTAGATACGCCCAATAAGGACGACATCGATAATCTAGAAGACAAAACACCTGGGCAAAAGCCAAAAAGGCGGCGCAGATGCCGCTCAAAGTCCAGCAATTGCAAAAATAGCGACAAGAGCACAAGAAGGGTCGATATACCCGCAAACTCCGAAAGCAACAACAACCACATGGACCCAGCGATGGAGCAGGATGAGCCAGGTCACGCCAAATCAAGTTCGGAGCAAATACCCAATCACAATTATTCGGAGGGACGAGCACATGAAGCCGCCCCAGAACAGGAAGACAGTCCGGACAACGATGCATTCATCGTCCCAGACGAGCAAGTGGAACGAGACAACCTCCACAGAAAGCTTATGGCCACTGCAAGAAGTCTAAAAAAGCAGAAGCAACGGCTCAAGGCCGCACAAGAAAAGCTCAGCCGAAGATGGAATAAAGTGCTAGACACCAAAGAAAGATACGGTGATGACCGCCATATGAAAGCTATCCGAAGCGCAAGCTACTACCAGAATTCGACGACGCGGCCGTTCCACCAAAAGAAAATTTGACCAAGAAACCAGACGTACCACTTCACAACCATAACAGAGTGGCTTCGGACACTGCCAACGATCTACATGAGCATCTGGATAAGAAGGCCGGTGCAGCCAGGTCCATCTATGGACCTAAGAGACACACCTCGGCGAAGGAATATGGTCACCCAAACGCTCACACAAGCCAGATACCAGTCCGGAATAAACTCCGGACACAACAACAGCCGACTACATGCCACAACGCGTCCAGATACAGAGGGGCTGCTCACCCCCTGTGCTTCACCGAAGAAGTACTGGACCATGAATTTCCACAAGGCTTCAAACCTGTGAACATAGAAGCATACGACGACACCACAGACCCAGGGCTCTGGATCGAGGATTTTATCCTGCATATTCACATGGCTCGTGGGGATGACCTCCACGCCATCAAATACCTTCCCCTCAAGTTGAAGGGACCAGCTCGACACTGGTTTAAAAGCTTCCCCAAAAACTCAATTGGTAGTTGGGAGGAACTCGAAGACGCTTCCAGGGCCAATTTTCAAGGGACCTATGTCCGGCCTCTGGATGCAGACGATCTAAGTCACATAATACAACAGTCCGGAGAGTCCGCCCGCAAGCTTTGGAACAAATTCCTCACTAAGAAGAATCAAATTGTCTATTGTCCGGACGCTAAAGCCTTAGCGGCATTCAAACACAGCATCCGTGATGAGTGGCTTGCGAGACACCTCGGCCAAGAAAAGCCAAGGACAATGGCAGCCTTAACAAGCCTTATGACCCGCTTTTGCATGGGTGAAGATAGCTGGCTGGCCCGTAAAGGCACCAGCGACCCCACCACATCCGAAATAAGGGATGGCAACGGGAAGCCATGGCGTAATAAAAACAAATGCCAAAACATGGAAGAGAGCCCGGATAGCACGACGGTTAACGCCGGATTCAGGGGCTCTCGACCTGATCAGCAAAAGAAGCCATTCAAGGCAGTAAAGAGGGACCGTCCGGTCTGAACAGAGTCCTGGACAGACTATGCCAAATTCATGGCACCCTAGAGAAACCTGCGAAGCACACCCATAGAGAGTGCTGGGTCTTCAAGCAGGCCGGCAAATTAAATGCCGAACACAAGGGGAGGGACACACCAAGCGAAGACGAGGATGAACCTCGCCAGCCGAACACTGGAGGACAGAAAAAATTCCCGCCAGAGGTTAAAACAATAAACATGATCCACGCGACTCACACATCCACGAGAAGGCATGGACGTGCGCCCATAGACGCGCACGATGTAGAGCCCATCGTACCTACATCTCATTGCTGGATGTCTCGTCCGGTCACTTTCGACCACATGGACGGCCAAACTAGTATTCGGCGGAGGATCACAGGCCTTGGTGCTTGACCTAATAATCGACGAATACCGTCTCACCCGTGTCCTCATGGACGGCGGCGGTAGTCTCAATTTAATATACGAGGACACTGTCCGCAGAATGGGGATAAACCCATCCAGAATTAGACAAAGCAACACCACCTTTGAAGCGGTGGACGACGGCGAGGCCTAGGAAGGGAACGACACGGAGCCGGGGAAGACTCGGCAATGGTTGCCCATGTGGTGGGGAGTACGAGGGTTTACTGGTCCGGCTGCCGTCGCCGGAAAATAATAGGAGGTGTGGGTGGGTAGAGGAATGGCCTGGCCAGCAATGAAGTAGGGTGGGGCGGTGCGGCCTGTGCGGCAGCACAACCGGCCACGGGAAGCGGGAGCAGGCAGTCCCACCGGAGCTAGTTTGGGCGGCTGGAGCAAGAAGATTAGATATTGAAGAAGCAGCATGGCCGTTGGATTAACATCCAACGGTCACTGCTGCTAGAATCGTTTGTGGACTAGGTTGACAAAGCCAAAGTACACGTCAACCTAGTAGATCCACAAGTCAGCCTCCAAATCTATCCAAACAGCATACAGCCCGAAATTTCTAGCCAGATTCAAATTAATTTTAAATCTAAATATACCTTAATTTAAATTCAATGAAATTTTACCCGCACAAAAACAATGAAACTTAAAATATCAAAATTCGAAAGAAAACAGTATTTGGGAACTAATTGCCTGTTTGCTGTATTTTTTTCATTTTACAACCCATTTGTTATTACTTATAGCCCATTTCTTATTACTTATAGCCCATTTCTTATTACTTGTAGCACATTTTCTGGGCAAAATGCATCCCTCCTCGTCTTGAAAGATTTCCGGCCCAGCAGGGCGTAGAAAAGCAAGTAGGCCTATGTTGCGTATTCTGCAAAAAACAAAATAGCTGGCTAGCCATTTTTCATAAAGGAAAAAAACAAATTGGGCTGGTCATGTGCTAAACATATGAAATAAAAGCCTGGGCTAGATAGGCCACGGGTCCCACCCAACCCAATTGATACCCTTCTCCGTCCCAAAAAAACAAAATTACTGCACGTGCTGCTGGGTCCCTACTGTCATCCTCACCATGTATAGTCATCTCCTTATTCCTCTCAGTTGTTGACCATGTTGACAACACCGGAGGGCGGCACCGCGACGAGAAAACCAAGGCGGAGGACGATGGTGAGGCCTCGGACAGGAACGAACAGGAGCCGGGGAAGATCACAACCAGCCATGGGAGGCGGGAGCAGGCGGTCCCGCCGGCGCTGGTTCGGCTTTGGCGGCTCGAGGAAGAAGAGACTGAAGAAACGTGACAAACGTTGAATGTCAATCAAACGGTCAAGGTTGGCACAATTGTTTTTTGACTAAGCGGACACCAAGTAGCATACTTTTTTATATATAGGAAGAAAACCGCGAGGAAAATGCGTTCGTCTGCCGTCCTCCTCACAGGGAACGTTCGCCACATAAGTGACTAGCACCCTTGGTTTTCAACCGAGAGGTCTTGGGTTCGAGTCCGAGGAACTCTCAATTTTGTCCTCCTTCCTTCCTCGCAAAAAAAGGAAAGAAAATCAAAGACTTGGGAAGGCATACAGAACAAGCAAGTGTACCAGTAAAGAGACGTTGCCGAGTTTTAGAAAAAAGAAAGACGTGCTCCTGTAGCTGGTTCGAATCCAAACCTAGACTATGACTATATATGGTGCTATGCTACTCCGCAAGTAATGAAACTGACATATCCAACGTTCGCTTGTCCTCTTCTCTACTTACTCTGCCTAGCATCAGAAGGTCTGGCCGCAGCAACCATGTCCGCTGGCTGCTCGTCCACCTGCTCTTCAGCAGGCAACAACCAGATATGCGCCAAGTCGCCACCCGTACCATCACATGTGTGTCTCATCACACCCCCGCCGGCACGCGCACCGCAGCCGATTGCTCATCGCAACCCGCTACCGTTGGTGTGGTGCCACTACTGCAAATCATGCAGAGTCATCCGTCACATCTCAACCACAATCCGGAACCCTGGCCGAGTCTTCTACAAATGCCCGAATCATGGGGTAATAATATGTTTAAGTGTTGTTCTGCTGCTTTCAGTTGCTGATTTTTTTAATAGTTTGGTTGATGATCTCCCAATTTGATTCGTGCAGAAAAGGGAAGATTCGTGTGATTTGTATTTTTGGGAAGTTGCTGATGTGGGGGAATGCAACTATGCTGATTATTTGGTTAGCCGAGGAATCCCAATACCAGCAGGTTGGGGTGTTGGACAAGTAACTGAAGGAATGACAGAAGAGGAAGATGTAGAGCAGAAGGTTAAATATGCAGTTCCTCTGATCATGGCCAAGCAACAGCTGCTGAACGGCCTTGACAGCCATGAGGAGATGAAAGAGCTTGTGAAGATAATGGGCAAAATCGATGTGCTCTGTAGGATGATTGTCTCTTTATTTGCAGTGTATGTAGCACTCGTGATGTATTTAGTGGCTACGACATGAGCACTTTGCTAAAACTAGTAATGAATGAAACCTGTGTAGCAGGCTGGGCGTAGTGTTGTGAACATCTAATGATTTCTATTAACGGAAATTAGGGGGTATCCCCTTTTGCTCATATAAATAAATAAATAGCAGAGGCCCTGTCAGGTCAGCTTTATTCTCATTCGAAGACGTCGAGCAAATTGCAGTCCAACAGCAAACTATGTCATCAAATTCAAGTTTCATAGCCAAATATGAGTACAACTAAACAACAATGTCATCATGTTTTAGTTGTCATACAATCACCAAACACAAATCAGCATACATAACAAGTGATGTTCTCACAGCAAAATACTAAACAACATGTTCATCAGGTTTCAGTTGTCATAGCAAACACAATTTCACATAGTAGATAAAAAAACGTCTTCTGACAGGCAAATACGACAAAACCAATGTAATCATCATCCACAGCAGCAGCGTAAACAACTTTGCCATGTGTATCAGTCTGAATCGTAATTCCCCATGGTGTCATCTTCTTCTTCGTCCTCAACGTCCTCGAACATTGGCTTCTTCTTGATCAACTCTTGTATGTCCACAGCACGACAGGCAATCTTTTCACTGGTGTCATTGACATGATGGTTCTCAAAGATATTAGGAACATCTGTGTTATCTTGTACATCAGGAGCAGTGTAAGCATCATCTTGTTGTGCAACTTCATTAAACGAATTCCTCTGCTCAAACCTTTGCAATAATCTCCAGTCATCGCTACGTGCAAATGTGTCTTCCAAGAAAAATATCTGTGTTGCTTGATTTGCCAAAATAAATGGCTCGTTGGTCTGGTACGCCGCCTTGACATTGATGGATTTGAAATAATCATCAGCTCTGGGTTTTGCGATCCTGGAAAACAGGTTATACCAACGACAGCACAACAGAACCACACACCGATGATCCTCGAAACTGGAGATATACTGCAACTGAACAATGTCTGTTATGTTAGCATACATTTCAGTTGTCTCTTTGTCATACGTATCCATGCTCATGATGGCACTGTTTTGTGTCTTCCTGCCTTCGTCTCGTGCAAGGGTGTTGTAGCGCACATCTCCAACAACGCAAGATTCATAATGTCTTACCCGAGTATCATGACCCATTGCTAGTGAGTAAAGGGCATCATCAACTGCCTGCCCATCCTCCCGCATCTTCTTAACCTATGGTTAGAAAATAGACAAGCTGATCATCTTATGTACTCAATATATTAAAAAAATTGACAGTGCACTTCAAAAGCTTACATGGTTCTTGAACCATTTCGCAAATCCTGCCATAACCAGTTTGTCAATGTTTCTTGGATTTTGCCGCAGTAACTCCTCTTTGTAGATGCTGCACAACATAGTGATCACGTCAAACATCTAAATATATAAGAATGTGCTGCAAGTTTAGTAGATTACGATGTATAAGCTGCAGTACTGCACTTACTTGATATAAGGTAGTATCTCAGGACAGTTATTCAACACATACCAAACCATTTTGTCCAAATCTTTAGGTTTGTCCTCTTGTCGACTCTTCCCTGTAACTCGAACAGAATAATCGAAAACATTGAGCCCGGGATTGTCTTCACCCACCTCTTTGCTAAGCTGATCAGCTGTTTCAATGTATTTTGAGCAGAATGTCAACGCTTCTGTAGCAATGTAGGCCTCTGCAATGGAACCCTCGGGTCTAGCTATGTTCCTAACATAGCCCTTGAAAGTGCCTAGCCGCCTTTCAATAGGGTACATCCAGCCATACTGTACTGGACCTCTAAGTAGTGCCTCGTCAGGTAGATGAACAGCCAAATGCACCATCACATCAAAGAAGGCTGGAGGATATATGTTCTCAAGGTCGCATAGGATAGTTCCTATCTTGTCTCTAAGACGCTCCAAAGCATCTATTCTGATATTTCTACTGCAGAGTTCCCTGAAGAATTGTCCCAACTCTGCAACTGCCACTACTAGGGAAAAGGCTAGCAGCAGCGCGGGTTTTAGGTGTATCAGTAGCGCGGGGAGGGGCGCTACTAATAAGGCGCTACAGCTAACACATAGCAGTAGCACGTGGTCACCCGCACTACTACTACACAAGTGTAGCAGCAGCGCGGTTATTGGAAGCTCGCTACTGCTAGTAGCTCTAGCGCCCTTTGCAACGACGTGCTACTGCTACTGCGGCACTGCTGCTAACTTTTATACACTCGCTACTACTAATTTAAAAGGTTTTTGTTTTTTGGGCATATTTGTTTTGTATTTGAACAGGCTTTATAGAAGTATCTTTAGCACATAGAAATGTCATCATGATACACATACAAATGCCTCCGAGACCACGAATGTAATCATAGCATATACATACAAATAGTCTCATCATAATCATCATCCAACACAAAGTGGTCTCTCGTCATCATCTCGAAAATAGCGATACAAGTCCTTGATTACTTGCAAATACATCGTCGTCCATCTTAACAATGGTATACGCGAGAAGAGCTATCACTTTGAGTACATGAGTTCGTATCCCTCTCTCGCATTAGCGTGAACCTAAACTAACTACCGCCTGTCGCTCGGAAACCGAAAACCAGTAACACCTGGGCCTGACACTCCGGCCACTCATCGTATATATACTCCTGGCGTAGCACTTCTTCACCATCGATGATCTATGCACCTGCATCGTCACATGAGTCGATGATATGCAACATATATAGTTGAGCAACAGAAAGAGACAGACTTGACAAAAATAGAAACAACATATCATAAGCATAAATAACAAAGTTCATCGTACCCAAAATGCCCTAACTAGAGTGATCTTCGCTAGTCGAGGAGGAGGACAGTTTAATTACATCACAAATAAAGTTTCACTGCGCATAACTCAAAGTTTTGTCATACAGAAAGTATGGACTAAACAGACACATTGTCATATATCGACAATCACTCCAACATGCCGTGCCATCCATCGAGGTCAGGGAGATAGTCCCCGAGCTTAGCAAAAGGCTTCATGTCGAGACGCTGAGAGGCTATCCATGTTCGGACGTCTTCCCGCGACATTTGTCCTTCTCCGTAGAACATCCCTGTTTTTCCGACGACCTCTTTCATGATGATTTGGGCAAGTTCGCGCTGGATGTTATAGAACTCAGCTCGAAGTCGATGATCCTCGATATCTCCTATATCCTTTGCCCATTGCAGAATATGGGCATCGCCAGATCTAGGTGACATGTGAAGGTTCTGGTGATCCTGTCTGTACTCTAGCATGCGGTGTAGGACATAGAATCCATCATTAAGAGAATCCTTTGGTTGCTGGATGCAGCAGAAGTCGGTCTTATGGCTGAAGGCGGCCGTGCCGCCCCTTCTCTTCTTGTCCCTAACCTCTCCACCCCTTGCTTGGTAGTAAAACATAGCACTGTCGAGAACATCTTTGATGTGGGTGTAATCCTTTTTGTGAATGTTCTTCGACGAGTCCAAGTAAAGAGCGTGGGAGAATCGGGGGTAGAGGATGATGAGGACGGCGCGCCCGCCGCTGCGCAAAATAAGTACACCTCAAATTAATTAGCCTCCACCGTGCAAATGAATTATTGAAATCGAAGGAAGGATAACTGCCGGATGACTTACACGGGATGATAAGGCACGAGAATCGCCTCCTTGTCCTTATTGGCGAGCATGAAACTGACGATGTAACCCCTCGCATATTCACGCTGCTATGCACAGACTCCCAAGAAGCCGTCGTGCATGTAGTACGGGTCAGTGACACAGATATGACGTATCTGCTCAACCCCAATGATGTAGTTCATGTGCAAGGCATAAAGGTGGACAAACATAAAATCTAGCTTCTTCACGTGAAACATGTCGAATGTGTAATCGAACTGGAGGAAGAACTTATCCGCAGGGAAGCTGTCGACGTACGACATTTGCCGCGGAACGTTAACCACGTAGAGTGGGTATCCTGGATCTTTCGAGGCTATGAGGCCTTTCTCTACCCGCAGCACATCGTCATGAAGTCTTCTTAGGTCGCCGAATCTGGCCCATAGCGCTGTTGCTGGTAGGATTGGTTGACCGGGGATATGCCATTTATCCGCATCGGGGATATCTATACGGTCCTGAAGCCGAGGCTGCTGAGGCGGCTGGATCATAGAATCAGCTTTTTTGCCTTTCCTCGCTCTCTTCCTAGACTTCTTTACTACCGGAAGGTCGTCAATAATACGTTGAGATGGTAATTCAGGCACCGACTCATGACGCTCAAACCCTGAGGAGGCGCCAGTATAAACATACTGTTCAGCGCCATCGTCATCCTCGTCCTCATCCATGGCGACGTCATCCGCGACTAATGGAGCCTCCTCCGTACCCCGTCCGCTATCACCCAACCCGACACCCGACGCTAATTGGGTAGGTGGGGTGTTGATGTTCATACCTTGCTGAGGCTGCGTGCTCGTGGGTGTGCTCCCGGCCGCCTCCACCTTCTGTTCGCCGATGGTGTACAATATGGTGCACGGGGTTTCGTCGGCCTGCAAAGAAAAGTCTGCGACGTGAGACATCCAAAAGGCAACAAAAACGGGAGATTATACATTTATATTGAAGGGGGCCGGTGTGACAGATATTGTGAGGAAGTCGAGCTCAGCCAAAGAGGAGGCACCACCAAGCACGTCCGGTGCGGGAGCCGGTGCGGGAGCAGGTGCAGGAGCCGGTGCGGGAGCCGGTGCGGGAGCAGGTACGGGACCCGGTGCGGGAGCAGGTGCTCCCAAGAAGTCAGCAAGGGGAAAGTCCTCTGCATTTTTTTCTGGATTTTGCCTTGTCCAAGTGAAAACGCCCGTCACCAAGGAAGTAGACATATCTGCAATCGCCTATTTTGCGGCAGCTACCGCTGTTGCGACTGTCTGAGATGATTTCTTCTCAACCGCAATCTCAACCTTCTTGTCGATGTTTTCTTTAGTTAACCTCCGTCTTTCCTTTCTCTCCTCCGTGGTCTCACGGTAGTACTTCTTCCACGTGGCGCCGTCTCCAACACCGTGCATGCGTCCATACGATGGTCGAGTATCCACCGGTTGTCGTTTCAATATGTTCAACGCCCGGTTGAATGGAGTGTCCCACTTGGGCCTCGCCAATGCCTCAGACGGCGAGTTGCTTTCGGCCGCAATCCGGTGCTGCTCTCTCTGCAAAAGGCACAAGGATCGTTTACAAATATGACTAACGTGTGCAGTCGAATTGATCAGAAACTAAAATTACCAGAAGTCTCATGAACTCCATAATGACCGGTGTTGTCTCGTAAACCTTCTTCACTGGGTCCCAACAGTGCCGGACCCTCAAGACTTCACGCTCCTGCGGGACGGTGAAATCCGCCAAGGGGTCTGGGATGCCCAGACTCGCGGCTTCCGCATCCTCCTTGGCCCATTTGGACCTCTTTCCGCCGTAACCACGGCTTCCGAGGTGGTGGCTCCCAATGTTCCTCTTTTGAAGCCCCTTCATGTACTTAGACTTTTTTTGGAAGCTTCGGCCTCGCAAGCCTCCTTGAATATTTGAAACTGCTCTTCTGTGATTGTCGGATTATCCTTTACAATCTCGGAGTAGGGTTCCCCGTCGTTGATCTTTGCTTTCACTCGATTTTTCCAGGCGGCCAACGCATCGCTAAACTTGGTCATGGTGTGTTTGTTTATCTTCTTCATTGCGGGGTCCTCGTCTGGATCTTCATAATCCTTCTCATTCCGGCCAGGGAACAAGAATGTCTGGTGAAACTTCTTTAGGAGGGAGCTCCTCATATTTTCTATCTTCTGTAGTTTCTCATCGTTGATGGTGGCGGTTGTCCGTACGATGCAGCCTATTTGATTGCCGTAGCACGCGCGCGCTTCCTCGGGCGCCTTTGGCTCAAAATTGCCGTCGTCCACCTCCGTGACCACCAGTCTAGTAGTCCTGAGTTTGTTAGGAACCCGTTGCCTCTTTGCTTTCGGTTCTACACCAGCTCCGCTCCCCGAGGCAGCACCGGTCTCAGCGCCGGTCTCGATGCCGGTCTGAATCTCAGCGTCGGTCTCAGTCTCAGCACCGGTCTGCGTGTCGGTCTCAGTCCCCGATGCCACCGGTGGGCCCAGCAACAACATCGGTTGATCATCGATAAGGCTAAAATATTCGTCTGCCACCCGGTAGACGTCATCGCAATCACCAGAACCCTGTCCTTCATCGTTGCTAGCCATGTTTCCTATGATTAAATCTAGTCAATTAATTCTAGACCTAATAAAATGAATAATGACATAAAAAAGGACTATTGTTTTGCAGGAATGTTGACTCCTTCCTGGTGCGGCAAATCCCGGGCACTCGATATGTCCTAGTTTGTAGCACAAGTCATGCCGAAATTCAGGGAAAATTTCGGCATGACCTTTGCTAAAAAGTGGACAAATCGAGAACCTGAAATTTGCCGGAATAGAAATGAATCAACATTCCAGCAAAACATAGTCCACTCAGCATCATTCCCTGGAAACAACAAAGCCACTTGGGCACAATTGAACAACTTCAATGAAAAGATATAACATGACCACTTCAATGAAAAATAAAATTTGCCTAAATTCTTTTCCTTGAAAAATAGTGGTCTTTTCAAAAATCAAAAACCTTTGCAAAATGACCTCACTAAACACTTCTCTGCCTAGGACAGAACCCAAATTATGTTGATCTAGCTATTCCTCTCTCTCACACAAACACACATTATTATCTCTAACCCTTCTCTGCCTAGGAAAGAACCCAATTAAATTGCAAAGGAACTCCATTTCTCTAACCCTTCCGACCTAATGCTCTAAAATAAAATTTTCCTCTAACCTAGCCAGCCTACTTAACCTAGCTTGTTAATCCAACGAACCTAATTAACCTACCTATTTAAGCTAGTTAGTTAATCTAGTTTACCTAGATAATTAACCCTAATTAAACTAGTTAACACAACTAGTTCTTTGTCAAAGCCCCAAAATAAATTTTTGCACTAATTAACCTAGATAATTAACCTAATTAAACTAGTTAACCTGACTAGTTCTCTGTCAAAGCCCTAACTAAATTTTTGCACTAACCTAGATAATTAACCTAATTAAACTAGTTAACCTAACTACTTCTTTGTCAAAGCCCTAACTAAATTGATGCCCTAACCTAGATAATTTACCTAATTAAACTAGCTAACCTATGCATGAGAGAGAGAGAGGAGGGGTGGGGGCTTACAGAGGATGGCTCCGGTGGTGGCGACGGAGGCAGTGGTGGCGAGGGAGGTAGGGGCATCTCCAGTGACGGCGAGGGAGGCAGTTGTGGCGAGGTAGGATCCGGTGGTGTCGACGGAGGCTCCGGTGGCGTTGACGAGGCCGCGCGGCTCCGTGGTGTTGGGGGCGGCTCCGGTGGCATCGACGGCGCATGGCTCTGGTGGCGTCGACGTCGGCAGGAGACGCGGCGAAGTGGGGCGACGGCGAATTGGGGAGACGGCGGCACGCGAGGTGGGTTGAAGGATTTGGGGGAGAAGTAGTGGCCGGGGGGAAACGGTTTTTTGGTTAAGTCAAACTTAGCGGTAGCGCGTTTGGTGAAACACGCTATAGCTAAGATAGCTATAGCGGATTTCACAAAACGCGCTGCTGCTATAGCTATGTAATTTTCTTCCATTTTTTAATTTCCGTTAGTAGTAGCGCTCTTCTTAGGAAACGCGCTGCTACTTATGCCCTAGCGGTAGCGTGTTTCCTCCAAGCCCGCTACTGCTATGCGTAGCCTACCATTCTACCAATTGGAATATTAGTAGTAGCACTTTTGCCATTACATGCGCTACTGCTAAGATTGTATCTGTAGCGCGGTTTTCTTTCGATCGCTACTGCTATCTAGCACTAGCGCCCTTTTTTGACCCGTGTTGTTGCTAAATTTTTGTGTATAAGATTTTCCCTAGTAGTGTGCTCTGTATAAGTCAGGGCGGCCCAATCCTCTAAGGATAACAGGTAAAACCCTTTGAAGTAGGACGTGGCAGTCATGAGTTTTCAACCCTTTGTACCTTGTTTCCATCTGCACTGACTCTCCTTTCAGGGTTGGAAGCAAATCCATGTGGGAATCTCACACGTGACAGGATCTCGCAGAATTCTTTTCTTTTTACCTTGTGTAAGACGTACACAGCTGGTGCCATATCCTGTGGTTTACCTTCATCTTGCACCTGCAAATCCTTTCTGATACCCAGGTGTGTCAAATCAATCCTAGATTTTAAGGTATCTTTCGTCTTGCCTTCAATGTTAAGAAGTGTGCCGATAATGCTGTCACATATATTTTTCTCGATGTGCATCACATCAAGATTATGCCGCAGATCCAAATCTTTCCAATACTCCAAGTCCCACAAAGTGGACCTGCGGGTAAACAATAATCTCTCTTCTATCGTGCCACGCTTCCTTTTCCCGCTACCATTACCAGGATGGTTTCCTGGTGTAATATGCCTGACCTTCTCTAATTCCACTTGCAACTCATCGGCAGTGAGCCTCTTTGGCGCATCACGGTTTTCATGCTTTGCATTGAACACATGTCTTCGGTATTTTCTAGGATGCAGCTTGTCCTTGGCAAGGAAACAGCGGTGTCTAATGTAACATATCTTTCTAAGTATTGCGTATGATAGCGGATTCCTGTCACAGCGAACGCATGCATTGTAACCATGTGTCGTTCACCCTGACATAGTGCCCAAAGCCGGATAATCATGGATGCACCAAATTACAACAACACGCAGAAAGAAATCAGCTGGTGGGCTGCTATATAGGTCTCAAGTGAGAACACCCTTCCATAGCTGTTGAAGTTCCTCCACAAGAGGCTCCATGAACAAATCAAAATCCTTTCCAGGACTTTTTGGACCTGGGATGAGCAAGGCCATCATGTAGTTTGATTCTTTGGTGCAGACATTTGGAGGCATGTTGTAAGGGATAACAAGCACTGGCCACATGATATATGTGGCGCTCTGGTGGCCAAATGGGTTAAATCCATCTGAAGCTAAGCCAAGTCTAATGTTTCTCGGGTCAGCAGCAAACTCTTTGTGTTTATCATTGAAGCTTTTCCACTCACTACCATGAGATGGATGGCCCATTACATTCTGATCTCTGTACTCCTGGTTCCTAGAATGCCACAGTACATCCTCTCTTGTTTCAGCATCATGAAACAACCTCTACAATCTTGGTGTAATTGGAAAATGTCTCAGAACATTATGAGGAACCCTCTTCACAGCATCGCCATCTTGGTGAAACACACGAGCAGTTTACCCAACTTCGGAGCTCTCCGGAGAGATAATACTCCTACTGCTGCTTGTCTGATTGTATTGAGGCTTGATGATTTGCATTTCGGGCATTCACTTAAGTTGGCATAATCCTTCTGGAACAGAACACAATTATTCTTACAAACATGGATCATATCATACCCAATTCCAACTGCACGAAGGAAATTCTTCATTTTACTGTAGGTGTGTGGCAGCTCAGATGCATCTGGGAAAGATTTGCGGAAAGCAGCCAACATTCCATCGAATGATTTGTTGGTCATCCGCTCAGATGTCTTCACCTGAAGAAAGGTGACCATAACTTAGAATACTGACAGCTTATTTCCTGGGGTGACAGCAACGTTGCATTGTTACAACATGCGGGCCCACCGTTTTTCTTCTGCAGGTGAAAGTTCACAGAATGCACGAGCATTTCGTAGCATTGTTTCAATGTTGGTCAAACTCACTGGCTCCGCCACCACCACCTCCTCCTCCTCTTCCACCTGAGCATCAGGCAGATCAAGATGGTGATCTGCTGCTTCCACGTAGTCAATAACATTGACGTTTATAACTTCCCCATGATGAACCCACCTAGTATATGTGACCGACATCCCAAACAAGTGTAGATGATTTTGCACAGTTGATTGGGGTCTTGTAACTGAATTCATACAAGTGCTACACGGGCAGAGCACATCTGATTTCGGACCACCGTACTCAGCTCTGATAAAGTTCATGAAGTTTTCAACCCCCTCGACATATGCAGCGGAGAATCTTCGAGCAGAAGTTATCCAAGTCCTGTCCATCTGTTAGACATAAAAATTAGTTCTTCTACTAGATATTATAGGAAAAACATATATGCTTTTTTATGAAGACCAGAAAAAAATACCTAGGTCGATGTCTAAAGCTATGGCAAGATATTTGGACGAGCAGATCTAAGTAACGAAATATATGTAAAGCTAATTCAGCAAACAGATTTGAGTGCTAAATTATGGCAGGCTATTTCAGCAGTTAATGAGGCCGAGCACACAACCATCGAACTATCGAAGGCCATCGCAGCAACAAATATCGAGTATAAAACGGTGTAGAGCTATTTCACCTAACAGATTGGCTACTAGACCATGGCAATCTACGTCACAATAAATATATGGCAGGATATTTGAGCAACTAATCGGCCTTGGCATGCCATCTCAGCAAACTACTTTGGCAAGGAAGCTTGAGTGCAGAACAGGGCAAGGAAGCTTCTTAAGCAGAGCATATTAACAGTAAACTACTTCGGCAAATAGTGAGATTAACAACGTCTATCAGCTAACATTCAGCGCTACACCGACATGAATGGGGCCTCAGTCTAGAATGCGCGTACCATGGGAGAAGCTGACCGATGTGCGTCTCCACACGAACGTCGCCAGAGGTGGCAGCGCTGACCGCCGTGCGCCTCCACAAGAACGTAGCCAGAGGTGGCGGCGCGGCTAGAGGACGGCAGTCTACGAGAGCGTACTGTGGGAGCGAGAGGATCGCCGTGTGCCCCCTCAACAAACTGTGATGCCGACGTATTGGCGCGACGGGGAGGGCGACTTTGGCTGAGCGAA
>NC_041391.1:202206175-202214458 GCF_002162155.2 Triticum dicoccoides | reverse complement strand
GAGTTTGGCGCATGGTCGGTTTCTCCAAGTGCAGTCCCACGTGTCAGTGAAGAGGCAAGCCGAAGCGCATTCCGTTTGCGTGAGCCGTGTGCAGGACCAAACATGTGTGGGGTGCAATGCGACCGCGACAGGAGTGCTATGAGTGTACCACCTTTTTTCCTTATAAACTAGGTACTTCGCCCCCTAAAAAAATGTTGCTTCGTGCAATCCATAGATACTACTACTAGTAATCCGGTAGTCCAGACTAAAACGGCGCGGCCGGGTCTTTTCCCGCGCGATATGCTGGGAGGTTGGCTTAGTTGGGTTTTTTAGATTTGTCTCGGTTCAATAAAAAGCAGAGTTAGTGATGATGGTGTGCCTGTCATCCTGCAATATAGGCCGTCCGATCTATATCTAACGGATAGGAAGGAAACTATGACAATGTACCCGCACTCCTCTCCACATTTGCAGATAAGGCTTTCCCTCATTCATCCTTTTCTCCCAAAAGATCTTGATCTTCCGTGCAATGCACGGGCATCTTGCTAGTACTCCTACAATATGTATATTATTGTGAAAGTTCATATACACCGGCCGAGATTAACGCAAACATGGCAAATTTTCATTACATTTCGAACTTTTATAGGACAGAAAAATAAAAGAAACCCGACCCTAAACCTATTCTACGGCGGTGGCCGACATCCTCCATCTGCGATCTCTATGTACGGGGGCGGGGTTCAAGACCCGTGAAGTGAAGGTGCGGTCTCCGGCGAGGAAGAGTATAACACGGGATACGGACCGGCCAGTTGGCACACCATGCCCTACCGCCTCCCATGCCCTACTCATCCTCGGAGGAGTCCCCGACCTCGGCGGTGCTGGACGTTGGACGGTGGCAAGTAGGACGCGTGGCTGACGGTGCTCCCGTCGTCAGCCGCCAGCATGGCCACCGCTTGTGCGGTCGCGTCCGCGTCCGGCTACACCGCTATTACGTCGTGAGAGGCGACTTGAGCGAGGGTGGCGACCTTGAGCTTCATCCCCGAAGACAAGCTCTCCCGCAGAGCGTTCCCACTTGTGGTCATGGCGGATGTGGTGCCAGGTAGGAGGACGATGCACTATGGTGTGGAGGTTAGCTAGGCGTTGCCGCTTTAAGTAGCGCATTCCGGTGAGGCCAAGCGTCCGGGTGCGTCATTAAGTCACCGGAGTTGGTTCCTCGGTCACCGAGCCTCTTAACAATGACATACGAATGGACGGCATGAATGCGGGCAGCTGGCGCCGGCTGGGAATGCACCACGTGATGGCACGAGGGACGAGGGCTTTGGTGTGCCAGGGTAGTCAGCTGCGGTCGTGGCAACGTTGGAGATGCCCTTTGCTCAAATGCGATCCCCGTATGTCATTGAAAAAGCAAGACGACCCGGCATGGTCTCAGGTCCAGAGGATGCAGTTGGCCGCGCTACACCATTTCACGGACGCGTCGTGGCGCCCCGTGCATCCTCGATGAGCCGGGTGTTGGGGTGTGTTTGGGTTGTGGCCAAAGTGCACCTTACCAAAATTTTGGTCATGACCCAAAGATTGGTCTTTGTTTGGATGGTTGCCATTTCTTTGGCATGCCAATGAACTCTAGCCAACTCTAGTTCATTTTTCTTGCCAATGTCGGCCAAATCATGGGCAACCAATACCTCAACCAAAATTTTGGCTACCCAATGCTTTGGTGGGGCAACCTTGGGCACAAACCAAACATACCGTTGGTCGTGCCACAACACTAACGCCACCCTCGACACACTGAAACCGACCGTGCCTATTGATGATATGAGCGTGTCGCTTACCGCGGTCGCCGTGTCCAGAGGTGGTGCTGGAGCTGCGCCCCGTTGTTGGCCCCAACGATCCACATGAACGGTTGTCGATGGCGAGGAGGTCGTGGGCCAGCTCCTCCATTGGACTAGTCTGCGCTACGTCGTCCCGACGGGTGTGCCCCACATGTCGGTTTCCCTGTTTTCCCGGCCATATTCGAGCATTAGTGCTCCGCGTTGCGATTAGGCCTTTCACTACGTAGGCCAAGCGAGACAACTTATTGTTTATTTGAGTCATTCAAGTGTAATCATGTGGCGTTTGCTTATTTCTCATTCCTCTCCAACCCTCTTCTCCATCGATCATGTCGCCCTCCAGTCAAGTCCATCCTCCGGCATGCCTCATTTGAACATTCTGCTGAGTATCATTCGCATGTACCCACCCTAGTCCTCTTTCAATAGATCTCCGGACCCCGAGATGAAATCGAGAGGGAACGAGTGGGGGCACGTGATACCTAAGGCGGATTCAAAATTTTGAACCGGTGATCATAGCATCTGCAAATCATATATAAAGGGTATTCAATGTTCGTTTTGTTTTTGAACGTACAATATACTCCCTCCTATCCTTTCTACTTTACATATAAGTTTTATGTGTAGTCAAAGTATCTCTACTATGATAAAAAAGGTATCAACATTCAACAACGCCCAATCAATATTGTTAGATTCATACGTACTCCTAGATTTGTACTCGAGATGGTTTCCAATTTGACTATTGACAAGATTAATAGTACTCCTTTCACATAGGTGAGTAAGTCATCTTAGGCTGTGCATCGTGACCAAGGAGGAGGGGAAAACGAGAGACATTAATGTTTATTTGCTAATTAATAGTATTGCATGCAATGAACTAACCACTGCATGTCATGTTTGATAGTCTCAGGTCATTAAAAGCATGCACACCCTCATCTCTTATTGGTTGATATGTCAAAAACAAGAAACGAGGTAGAAGTTAATGCACCACGCCTACGTGTTTTGGGATTATTTGGTTCTCGTAAGATGACTTACACACCTAGACGGAGGGAGTACATGAGATGTATAATGTGAAAATTATATCATTGGAAACTCCTTTCAGATACGAAATTGACCGTATGCTTTGTGTAAGTTGCATGTCATATATTATTACTCTAACATTTGGTCAAAGTTAGCCTCATAAAACACATTAGACCCTGTATGCTTTGTGTAAGTTGCATGTCATATATTATTACTCTAACATTTGTGTAAGTTGCATGTCATATATTATTACTCTAACATTTGGTCAAAGTAGTATAGTGGAAGTGGATCCTCTGACGTAGGTATCCGTGCCTTACCCTCCCTTTCGGTCACTTACTGGCGGACCCCATGCTTGCTAGGCCCCGCATGTCAGTTACTCAATGGGTTTGGCCACGTCAGGGGATCCTCATCCGTAGTATACTCCCTCTATTTTTATTTACTCCGCATAAAACAGAGGGAGTGGTGGTATAATAAATGACACGGACGGGGGATGGGGAGGGACATCGGTTTGCTCTCAACTGCGGTCCCACAAGCGAGCGAAAATGCAAGATGAAGCGCGTTCCATTCGGTGAGCGACGTGGAGGGTCCAGCGTGCCAGGCTACAACGCGAACGTGACAAGAGAAATGTACAGTCAAAACCGATTGACCGGTCGTCACCAGAACCACTATTCACACCAGAACCTTCGCTGCTTGGCCTATGCCAACCACTGTCCTAAAACCACACCAAATCTCCAGCCCATTCCCCCACCTTTCGATCCCCTAGCCCGCATCAAGCGTCCCCTAGTTCGTCTGAAAGCCATGGTGCGCCGCAAGATCACTTACTACAAGATGCTGACGCCGGAGCGCCGCGCAGAAATCGCGGCGGCAGTCGGTGCCACAGACCTCCGTTCCCAAGCTCGCTTTGTGGCGGCGAATCCCCGAGTTCTCTGGAGCCAAGCTACGAGGAGGAGGAAGCCGATCCAATGTTCATTGTGGAGGTCGCGGCGCAGAAGGTCCCCGATGGGTATGAGACGATGGACGTCGACTTCGTGCCGGCGTCCGAGTCCCCCATGGTGCAGGCGGACTAGCGGTTCAACATGGCGATACTAAAGGAGGACCGGGAGGCAGAGGCTCAACTCGACGCGGAGCGCGCGCATGCCGCTGCCATCGAGGCTCTCCTACAGGCGGAACCGGATGTCATGGATGTGAACCGGGCGGCGGAGGCTCAACTTGAGGCGGAGCGCGTGGATGCCGCTGCCATCAAGGCCCTCCTGCAGGCGGAACCGGACATCTTGGACATGAACCGGGTGGCAGAGGCTCGACTCGAGCAGAGCACGCAGATGCCGCTCTGATCGATGCCCTCCTGCAGGCGGAACCAGAAGTCCTGGACTTGAACCGGGTGGCGGAGGCTCGACTCGACGCGGAGCGCGCGGATGCCGCTGCCATCGAGGCCCTCCTGCAGGCGGAACTGGACGTCCTCGACTTTAACCGGGCTGTGCTCTCGTCTATGCAGAGCGCCCGCATGCTCCGCTTGAACGAGTAGCTGGAGGCCGAGGAAAACCACGGTGCGGAGACACACGTCGGCAGCAACGACCGGTTCGCGCCGGCAGCCAAAGACGACGAGGCCGTCTCTTTCCACGAGCAGTGATAGTTTTTCTTTATGTTGTTGTTTTTATGGATCTTTTGCTATGTAAAAACATACTATTTGTTATGCAAGTTGCCTGACTTGGGTCAGTCTACCATTTCAGGCGGTTGGATGAATATCCTACGTCTCCTAACCCTTCTTTCCTTCTTCCTCACCTCTTCTTCTTCCCCAACAGACCACCGCACGGGTCGTACGGATACTCCCCAACATGCGGTTGGATAAACATACTCTATGAACGAAAATTATGTGTCAGCGATAGGATGGCTGAGTTTGGTTTGTTCACATGCGACAACATGTGTCAGTGAGGGTGCGTTCCCTTGGTTGGGTTTGCGGCATGCAGGAGCGACTATGTGAGGGTGCGGTGCGACCGCGGCATGCAGGAGCGACCGTGTGAGGGTGCGGTGCGACCGCGACAGCCGTGCGCAAGTGTACCTCCTTCTCATTTTGAAAACTTTAGGCAAGCTTGGCAAAAATGTGTGGCGAAGTTTGGCAATGCAAGGCCTAGACCCAAACAGGATAAGTACGTACGTACTAGGAGTACTAGTGTTAAAAAAGAAAGGCGGGGTTTTCCTTTGAGAGAAATCCTCGTTTCACGTGTCAATTAATGCGTATTTTTTTCTCGAAAAACCAAAGAGCTAACCATCTCACTCCTCATCGCTTGACTAATGCAGCGCCATGCAAACGAACCTTCTCACTTCTGCATGCATGCAGGGGATATTAATGTCCTTGGTTGCTAACCCCATCAATTTTGCCTCGATTAGTGTGAGTGGCCCTTTGCAAATTGTAATTTTGATATACTGGCCTTGTGTACAAAAAATGGAGGTAGTAATTATATTTGAATTCCTTGCCCATTGCGGTGACGTCGATGATTTTTTTTGTGGTTTGGCGAAGTGCGTTCGACGGAGAACACCATTGAGGGAGACCATGGTAAGTCATTCGCAAGTGCCACCTGCCAGCCGAGACAACCGCCTTATTTGCATCTAGGAAGTCCTTTACTAGTACTACTACTAGGGGTACTAGTGCGGTGAGATGGTTTCTCGAAGAAGACGATGGAGAAGCGGAGTCAGCGAAGAGTGAAACGATGGTTGCTTCGTCCATGCTTTGTGATTTGACGCCTCACTGCTTTGTGATTTGTGATAGAAGGGACAGGGGAGTAGACTCTGTGCTCTATACTGTACTACATGCGTCCAAGCATGGGAGAAAGAGGAGAGACGTTGCATTTTTCTATTCCTTCAATCAATCAATCATGGAGCTTCGGTTCCATCTTTTTGGCTTTGGCAACACCGTCCACAATGGTTCCCACAATACCAAAAGCTATTTTCACATTTGGCTACACATTGTGGATGCCCTTAACCGTACCACTTGGTTTTGCTCCTGTGTGCTATCTATACAAATCTCAATTATAAATTTTTTTTGAATCAAAGATTAGTAAAAAGGAGGTGATTTTGCCGTGCGGATGGCGGCGAGGGGGGCGGGGGTTCTTATTTTTGTAGGATGTTGTCCTGGCGGTTTGCTAACATGCGGTCCCACGTGTCAGTGCTTTACCATGCTGATCCGCGTCCCACATGAGGCAGAACAACGGCGGAAGCAACACGTGGTTAAGTTGAAGAAGATGAGGGAGAAGCGGATTCAGCAACGAGTGAAATGATGGTTGCTTCATCCCTCCAACTTCTTTTTTTAGCATTATTACTTCGTCCCTCCAACTTAACTGCGGGAAAGGTGCAACTTTGTGATTTGACACCTCATTGCTCATTACTACGCCGGCGCCATGACTGGGGTGCTTCACCCCGGCTGCTCTGCACTATATGCTGGTATGGCACGTGGACCCGGTAGCTTGATGTCCCACATGTCGGCGAAAGGGACTAGAATATTTATGAAAGCGAGCGCTCCACTCTTACGACGGAGGAGTAGATGACACGACGGCCCAGTGAACTGTCACTATAGTTTTGCTGTTTCGCACGATCCATCGATACAAACCCGATTAAACAGGAAAGGGCGGGATTTTTCCCGCGCGGTAGATGATACTGGCCATATATTTCAAAGGCAATTTTAATGTATGCAAACTGAATAATTATAAGTAACAATATGATATCTAGTAAAACTAAAAACACATATGATTTATTTTGTTAGAGTGTAGTAGTAGTGCTGTACTGCATAGTTGTTAGATGTAACATGCGAGAACGTGTAGAGATGTAGTTTTGGAGGGCCTACAGAGAGAAAAGCGTAATACGGTCACCGAACTTCAGAATAAGCTGATTACGGTCACTATATACGTTTTGCGGTGATTATCCGGTCACTTGCTCACAGTTTAGCATCAGATTGCACTCTGTTGACCGACCAAATAGTCTGCGTGGCGCCATGTTGACTAGTTAAATTGACCACGTTCCTTGTGGGTCCCACCTGTCAGTTCGCATAGGGAAAAGGTTAGATAAACACAAATTTACGCAGGCGCGACAAGGCTCCAACCCGTGCGCGGGAATCACCTGGTTGTGTATGTGTCTGTCAGGGCCTGATGTGTGCGCATGCACATGTAGGTTGAGCACTTGAGCGTGAGAGTGTGTGTTGGTCGTGTGGTGTACTGGTGTGTGCATGCATGCATGCGTGTGTGTGTGTGTGTGTGTGTGTGTGTGTGAGTGTTGCGTGCGTGCGTGGCTGCGTGTGTACGTGTGAGTGTTGCGTGCGTGCGTGGGTGCATGTGTTTGTGTGAGTGTTGCGTGGATGGAGTTCCTGTGCATGCGTGTGTGTGTATAATCACCACACCAGCTCCTGTGTGTTAAAACAGACAGCTCAGCATACCAATACAAGGCCACCTTGTCCGCTGTGCCCGCGGTCATTTCTTGGAATCACCGTCAAAATATTTTGTTGTTGTTTGTTTTCATTCTTACTAGCAAGATGCCCGTGCGTTGCACGTAACATCAAGATGCATTTGTATGACTTGTTTATCTTGTGAGAGAAAAGGATGAACGAGGGAAGGCCTTATTTGCAAATGTGGAGAGGTGTGTAGGGTACCTTTTTGCAAAATTGCCATAGTTTCTTTCCTATCCGTCAGATATAAATCAGCCGGCCTATATCGCAGGATGGCAGGCACACCATCATCACCAACTCTATTTTTTATAAGAGTGTATTTTATATTTTATGTATTTTATAATAGTGTAGATGTAGAGTAGATACAAGTCGACAGGTGGGCAGGATGGTAGTGAGATAATGTGATGCAACACTAGAGGTGCCACGTGGAGCGTTTAACTGGTCAACTAGTCATGTCATGAGAAAATACAAAGTTGTACGGTGAGCCTGTGACTGTATAATAACCACTAAACGTAAACGGTGACCATAATGAGTGGATTATGAAGTCCAATGTATGTATCGTGCTTTCGCTTCAGATATAATGATCGTCATTGCATATATCGCGAGAGAAAGATGAAACACGCGTGAATTTTCTGGGGGCTTACTTTTAGAGGACCTGGAGATAGTTTTGTGTGCATACGTGAAAGGGGCGTACAGGGGGGGGGTATGCGATGGAGAGAGAGATGCTCTTCGTTTCTCTTTATTATGACTAACTTTGTATATAGTATAAAAATATACAAATTCACAGTGCGGAATAAATATCATTGTGGGCACCATGCAATGCAAATTAGCGTTCGTACTCCTCCATATAACTTTGTAATGTTGTATATATGTAGAAACTCTAAAATAATTTTTTGGCCACACTTTATTCAAAAGGAATGTTGTATGTGAAATAAACAGGAAGAGAGGGCTTTTTAGATCAATGGGGTACGTGATGTAACATGTGTGAATGTGTAGTTGATGCATTTGGCGGGGCCTAGAGAGGTATGTGTATGTATTACGTATTTG
>NC_041391.1:202168984-202205822 GCF_002162155.2 Triticum dicoccoides | reverse complement strand
GGCGTGGGAGAGATAGCACGAGAAATAAGAGTGGTCTAGAGAGAGAGATGAATATGACGTCACGACAAGAGATTCCATTCCCTTGAGTGTGTATATGCAAGGGGGGAGGGAATAGAGGCACCAGGAGAATTTTCTGTGTGTGTGGTGTTTGTGTTGGTATGTGTGGGTGTGAGAAGATAATGAGACGTGGGGGCAGAGGGTGTGTCACCGCATGAGGTCCGGTGGGTCGAGGTGAGGCCCTTCGTTCGGTTCCGTCCTGCGCCACTTTGATCGGCCCATGACACATTTAGGAAGACCCATGGATGACTAATCGTACAAGACAAAGATAGTAGAATTGTGAAGGACTCTGTGTCCACTGACAAAGCCGACAAGGATTTGTAACCCTAGGTTCTGGGACTAAGGTAACCCCTTTATCTCTGATATTACTATTCATCCAACCTAACTTTAAGGGGCATCCTACAGAATGCTCTGCTAGAATCATACTCATTGATTAGGAAGAGAGGTGTGAGATAATGCGTGAGAGACAAGCGTAAAGATAATGTGCGTACATGAGACACGTAGGCAGGTCCATGTATATAGAAAGGGTCGATGAGGATTGTGCGAGTGTATGTTTGCGAGAGGAAGAGTGCTTGTGATAAAGGTTAGTGAAAACAATTGTAAATGGTTACGAGAGGGAGGGAGGGTTATATCTATAGCATGTGTGCGAGAAAGACACCTCAGGAGAGAGTGTGTGGGCATGTGTGAGAGACCACCGATGGAGAGTGAAACTACACGTAAAAGGTTGCTCTACACATTGATTAAAGATATAAATTGTATCCAAATATTAGGATGGGATCATGATATTTGCAATTCGCGTAAGGAGCGGTCATTGATCCATCACACATCTAGATTCTATCGAATTTGAGCATGTCTATGTTATTATTCGACACAATTGATCCATATAGTTAGTATTTTGAACTCCAGACAATGCATCGCTTTAGCAATCGAATATAAACGTGAGTATAGTTCATGTTCTGTGTGTAAAGCACATTATGCATACGAAAGTTACACAGTGGACATTTATAAATAGCTACCTATGAACTAGCATACATTTGAATTCAACCTAAGGTGGTTTAAAAAAAATCGAATTCAACATGAAGTCCATTCAATTAATTGAATTTGATATCATGGCATTTGTAAACCATACCTAAACTATGGGGGGTACCAATCTTTGCTATGATTTTGTACATAATAGCATATGTAGTCGTGTACAAAATAGATTCAAATTTAGCTCCTCCATTCCAAAATAATCGTAGTTAGAGGATTTTCAAGTGTCATAATTTTAAAAGGAAGCGGATAATTTAATGAGGTTTTCAAACATACAAGGTCAAATATAACATTGTCTATTTAGGTCAATCCTCATAGTTCAAGAGTACTCTAAACGTGAATGCTTGTGTTTCAAAATTTCGAACGAAGCGCCAAAAGAGCCTCTACTCGCCTGAAACCGCGTGAGACCAATGTTTGGTAGTACAAGGAAATTACTTTTCTAATAACTCTGACCCGTGAAACCTACCGGCCCGACGTCCAAAGATCTAAACCGGGGTAGGTTTGTAGCTTCATCTATACGCCACACAACCGCCTCCGGAAAACATTCATACACAATGGCCGCCTAAGCACACATGCGCACGGCCGAAACCGCTCCCGCCCACTATTTGGGACACTTGGGATTACCATCCTACCCCCAACCTGCAGTAGGTCCGAAATTTAAGAGGGGGGCAAAGTTTATACTTTCCCCAAATTTCAAACAAGCGCGTCCCATCTTCTGTTCAAAAAAGCCAAAAACAAGCACGTCCGAGACCGAAACATGGTTCCCCCCACCCGTCCGATTCCCCATTCATACTCCATGGGTGCCAAAACTACCTCTCCACCAGCCACGAAACCCCGGCATCCTTCGTCCGCCATCCCATCCCACCCATCAACCGCCGCCCTCCTCCATCATGCCGGAGCCGATACCCCGACGTCGTTTTTTTAAACTGCACGATAGTGGGAGAGGCTCCCACTGACTTTGTATTACTCACAAGGGACCAATTACAACATTGTTACAAGTGGGGTGTGAGCCCTCCTGGGCATTAATTTTAGAGAAATATCTAGGCAACAGCTACAAACTTTGTATGTAGTTTTCCAGGGAGGGATGCAGTGCCTCCTTACAGTTGTGAACTAACAAAGCCAAGAGCTCTTTAAACCTAGCTAGCCACGAGCGAAAAGAATGTGGGATCCCCCTGAAATAAAGATTATTTCGCTCCTTCCATAAACTCCAAGCCGCCAGCAGGAAAATGTCCATGAACAACGGCCGGCGCCAACCCTCTTTGCCAGCATGTATGAGGGTTAATCTATTGCCAGAGATTGGCCATAGCATGCCAACTTTATCCCAACATTGTCGGCTGAACGGGCAGTTGAAGAAGAGATGCTCGACAGTTTCCTCGGGAGGGTTTTGACAGAGCATGCACGTGTAGATGTTCCCAGCCACGGCAAAATGGCGGCGCTTCAGCATATTTCTAGTGTTCAGGCGATCAACCATCAAAAGCCAACCGAACATTTTGAACTTGATTGGACTCTTGGCCTTCCATAACCACCCAAAAGCCTCGTCAGCTACCGTGTCTCTGAAACAGTGATCATAGTATCTCTTGGAGGAGAAAGACCCGCCAAGATTACAAACCCAGGAGTCATTGCAATCCACGTCAAGCACGACATGCATGGACCCGTGCTGAATAGCTCTGATCTCCTGTCTCGCTTGCGTGGAGAGAGGTAGGTGAAAGATCAAGCTGGGATCTGAGGCAGTCAGAATATTAACCACGGGCTCATCATCATTTAGGCAGAAAGAGAAGGCCCTGGGGTAAAGCTCCATAAGTGGAGTGTCACGATCGTCGAACCAAGCATCTTTCTAGAACAGGGAGGATGAGCCATTACCCAGCACAACCTTGGTGATCCCGCGGAACACATCACTAAGCTGCATAACATCACGCCACCAGAAAGAGCCCAACTGTTCCACTGCATGTGGAACCCTGTCAGTGTAATACGTGTCCCAGATCAGGGTCACCCAGGGAACATCATGGTGGTTATAAAATTTAAACAGATGTTTTAGGAGGAGGGCAGCGTTCTGGGTCTTGATATCAATGACACCGAGACCCCCTTTGTTTTTGGGTCTACAGACCAACTCCCAAGCAGCGAGGGAATTATTTTTGACGCCATCATCAGAATTTTTCGCCCAAAGACAGTACCTGTGCAGCTTGTCGAGGTGCTCAATAACTTTTGGATGTAGTTTGATCGTGCACATGGCGTAGATCAGCATGGAGGTAACAACAGAGTTGACCAGGGTTAGCTTGGCCCCTGAGGACATCAGTGCAAGGGCTGTTGACATTTTCCTTTCCACCCCGTGCACCAACAACATGAGATCAAGCAATGTCGGCCTTGTCGTGCCCATGGGGAGGCCAAGGTAAGTGAAGGGCATAGATCCAACAGAGCAGCCGAAAATTTGAGCCAAGTCCACCGCGTGCTGCTGATCAAGGTTAATGGGTATAAGAGTGGACTTATGAAATTTGATTTTCAGACCAACAAAGGCAGCATAATCCTCCAAGATTGATTTCATATGGGTAGCTTGGACAGGACACACAGGCATCACCAGAATGGTGTTATCTGCGTACTGTACCATCGGATAATCACCATCTCGACTGCATGGAATGGGTAGGTCGATCAGTCCTCGAGCAAAAGCATCGTTGACCGCAGCCTGGAGAAGATCTGCTGCGAGAACAAAAATCAGAGGAGAGAGGGGCGACCCCGCATTTGCATTGGAATTTCCTGCCCGGAACCCCATTGAGCAAAACTGAAGACACACCAGAGCCGAAGATAGATCTCATCCACCCCAGCCACTTGTCATCAAAACCCACATGTTCCATGATCTCCATCACCGGGGCATGTTCGATGGTATCAAAGGCCTAGGCAAAGTCCAATTTTAGCAAAATTATCTCACGCGACGATCTCTGACACTGATGAATATATTCAAACGACCAAGCAAGGCAGTCTTGGATGGTCCTCCCCTTAATGAAAACATACTGGTTTCTATGGACGATCGACAGAATGACTTTCTACAGACGGTTAGCCAGAATCTTAGTGATGATTTTCAGACAACAATTCAGCAAGGTTATTTGTCTATAGTCATTGGCAGTTTCAGGAGAAGCAGATTTTGGAATCAAGGTTATAAACCCCTCACTGATGCTGTCAAGATCCAAGTTGCCATCATAGAATTCCTGGCACATTTTATAAAAATCCTCCTTAATGATCGAGTAGCAGCTCTTGAGAAAACAACCATTAAAACCATCTGGGCCCGGGGCACGGTCGGTTGGCATTTCCTTCACAACAGTGTCAATCTCGTCCTTAGAGAAAGGCTGAGACAACACTTCCAGCCCAGGGACACATCTGATAATCTGGGGGAGATTGAAACGCATGGTAGTAGGTTTGGAGGATCCCAAACGCTCCTTGTAAGTTTTATACAAGATTCCTTCCTTGCCGACGTGATCACTAACCACCACGCCACCATCCCGCAGGTTAGCGATCGAGTTATGCCGAAACCTCTCAGTTGCCAGAGATTGAAAGAGTTTGGTATTTTCATTAGCGAACCTGAAATATCTTACTGTGCACCTTTTCCTCCAATATTCGTTCTGATACTTCAACAACCCGTTAAGATGTAATTTCAGTATGCGTCTGAAATTATTTTCCTGGATAAAAAGAGCTCTCTTGTCTTCGATACTGTCCAGATGCACGAGAGCATCATTACTATTCTCGATCATGAGCTTGAGTTTTGAGATACCGCGGCTCCATCTCTTAAGCTCATAACGGAGGTTTTTCATTTTTTTGCAGATAAGAGCAGCAGCATTTGGAGCGTGGCAGGGTTTGGACCAAGAACAAGCGACCACTTCAGAGAAACCCTCATGTTGTATCCAGTAGTTTTCAAACCGAAAGAGCTTGGACTTTGGGATTTTTGACTCGATGGTTACTATGCACGGGACGTGATCAGAGACTGGTTTACCAAGTGGCAGAACCACTGTGTTAGGGAAAACAATGGTCCAATTTGACGAAGAGAAGAACCAGTCGAGCTGCTCAAGCAAGGGATCATCTTGCATGTTACTCCAAGTGAACGATCGTCCCTTAACAGGTAACTCCATAAGAGACTGTGCACGGATAAATTCATTAAACAGGAGCATATCAGCAGCATCACCACCAGGTTTATTTCTATTATTCGGGGAGAGGATGAAGTTAAAGTCCCCCAGAATCAACCAATTCTCATTACTAGGTATGTTGAGATCAAATAACCATGAGCTGAAATCCACCCGGTGCTGACCAGAACACGGACCATAAACATTAACGAAATTCCAGGCCTCATTCGATTGGGTGGAAACGAAAGAGACACCCACGGCATATGACTCGATCAGCCATGGTGAGCCCACAAAGAGGGAGCTATTCCAAACAGTGAGAATACCACCCGAAGCACCCATAGAGGGGGCAAACGCAAACTTATCAAATCTCTTAGCACAGAAAGTTTTAATAAGATCATGATCAAAAGATTCGCGCTTAGTTTCTTGAATGCATAACACCAAACAACCACTAGAATCTATGGCATTACGAAGAGCCAAAAGTTTACTGTCACAGTTAATTCCTCTGACATTCCAAGACAACACATTCAGGGATTTATTCATGGCCACAGGGGGAACTCAATCTTCAGAAGAAGGCGCCAACTGCTGTCCATCGAGCAGTTTCTCTACCAAAATATCATCAGGAGCAATTCCACAGCGGCTACCCACCAGTTGGATTTCTTCAATTGAAGTAGGAGGTGTGCTCGTGGAAGAAACAAGCTGAGCTGGAGCAGTAGCACTAGAGACTGCCAAAACAAAAGGCAATGCATGAGCTCTCACCTTTGACTTGGTTTGCTTTATGTCAGTAGCCTGGTTGATCTTGAAACCATCGTACTTGGTCGATCTGGTGCTCCTCCTGATAGCTGAAGTGTCCAACGGGACATTCTTGCGTGAGTGGGTGGTCACAAAGAGAGAAGACGAGGCAAGCGCCTGAAGAGTAGTACCACTAGTGGGGATATCCATAGACAGATTATCAGTACCAGCAAGCAAATCCGCAGTGATGGCCTTAAGCCCTGGTGATCGATCTGCCATGACCCACTCCACATCAGGCATGTCCACCTTGTCCGTTGCTATCTCCTGCATCTGAGTGTAAGGAATGATGCAAGCACCTAGCTGAAAGTTAGCACCAAAGTAAACAGAGGGGAAGTCCAGTTCAGGCGATAACATAGAGATCCACCCAGCACAAACAGAATCCAAGGTACTCTGAATCACTCTAAAAGGGTTAAGAGGGAGCATCACTGGTTCGGACTGCAAATCAGGAAGAGCCCGAGTATAGATGCACTTGAGCATGCCTCCGAACTAGCGAAGAACATCTTGAGCAAGAGCAATCAACATATTGACTGAACCACCACCAGCTCTGAAGAAAGCGTTGCGTGCCAAGGGATTTCCAAGAACAAAACCATTTGCCAAAGCCTCCACCTGCTCAATTTCCTCATCTGAGACCCAAACATCAGACAACGTGTCCTGAATGTTGTGCTCAGGATCCACCCCGTCCATCAGAGACAGTCCATTGTACTGAAAAAAGTTTCTGAAATTGAAACCTTGGTACGGCGGTGGAACGCCAGGCCAGGCACGCCACCCATTCTCCTGGAGCTGCTCAGGTTCCTGGACCAGTGGGTTCCAAGCAGCTTCATTCAGCGCATCCTGCACAGCCATCTCATCAACTCTGGCCTGCTGCATCAAAGTATAGTACAGAAGTTGATACGGGTGCGGTGATGCATTTAGTAGGGGAGGAGCTTCTTTAGTGCCGACCAGCCCAGGGATGGTATTTCTTCCATTGAGAACATAAACAGGGACCGACCATGAACGACCAAGGCCCGGCAGCATGCCAACACGAGTGACTAACAGGCTGTGTGGAACCTCTGCAACATCTTTTATGTGGCACTTGACAAGAACACGCGCTTTGTTTTGCCCGGGGCGCGGCCAGACCAACAACTTGCCAAAACTTGAAACTGCTTTATGGATGTAATGCTCCGTCTGATAGTCCATGGGGAAAGTAAGGAGCATTATCCAAACTTCATATTCAAAAGCGGGCATGCGCATATTAAGCCCCTCGTCATGGGAAACTAAATAGAAGGTGGAATCCTCAGTTAGGGCATGCGGCCCCGCTCTAATCGCAGCATCTCTGCTCTCCATATCCGCGAAAACCACACAACCGATCCCCAGCGGATAGATGAAATCATCAAGAAGCTCATACTCCAGATCAGCAACAATGATACGACAAACTTCAGCAAGCCAATACTCCTTCAGATGATCCGGGACAGGGGGGTCAACAGAAATGATTGTGTACCTATCATGATTCAATGGAGGATCATCCTCCACCATGACATGACGCTGAACGCGGTGAGCAGGACCTCTGTCAAAAGTCGATCCAACTAGAGCAAAGTCGAACGGGCGCACAGGGAAGTTTGCCATCGCAGCAGGGCACCGGTGAAGATCAGTTGGGTTCTCCGGCGGCGAGGAGTCGATGGTGGTATTTGGTGGAGGTTACAACGGTGGCTTGCTCGAGGGAGGCGGCTCTGCAGACGATTGGTGATTTTGGCAGGTGGAATTGACTAGACGAGGTGGAGGGAGTCGTATCGACAAGCAATGAGAAGCGGCCACGTCTGATGGGCTGGAGATATTCTGTTTTGGAATCCAAACTTTGTGCACCTTTGTATCCCGAATAGTACGGGCCATACCAACCTTCGCAGGATTATCTGCCATAGAAGATAGCACGGTTTTCCTAGGTAGGATCTCATCAGAAACCGGAGCGTGCAAACTAGTATGTGTCCATCGCACTTTGGGCAGCCGACCGCAAATATTGGCCGATGGGCCCTATGGCCAAGATGATGACAAAGCGAGCAATGCCGAAGCCCAGGGCAGTTGATTGTCCTGTGACCATCAGATGAGCAAGCCAAGCACTTCCATGAAGGGGTCAGGCGGCCCAATATGCATGGCTCATGACATGAATGGGTCGGAACAGCAGGCTGGATCGAGTCAGAGGAGTAACACAAGCAATTTCCAGACTCATCCCCACAACTTTGACAAAAAACCCCAGAGCAAGTTAAGGGTGAATGACCAAACCTATCACAATGAGAGCAATGCTTCAGCCGATCATAGATGTATTCCTTAGTGGGTATATTAGGAACATTCACCATTATCTTGACAGAATCATCATCATATCCGGCCTGCCACCCATCAAGGATATAGAAAAGAGTTTCATCAGGAATTTCATCCCATAAACCCTGGAAGAATCGATGGCCACAGAAGGAAGGGAGTGTGATATGAGAATCGGCCAGATGTCGTACGTCAAAACCCCCAAAACGGAAAAGATAATTCTGTTCCTGAGAATCCGGACCAGATAAACTTCCACGAGAAACATCCGGTGGGGCGACGTCGCCGGAATGTGTTGCCGTCGGCGAGGTCAACAATCCCAAATTATGAAAAACCTTGAGAGATGCAGAATCAATACCAATATTGGATGAGGGCCACTTGGATTTAATTGCTGGACCAGGCGAAGATGCCAAACCACTTAGCTCAGTGTCCGCATGCCAACCAACCATCGGAGGTCTAGAGTTGGCACCACGGTGCAGATGAAAATGACAAATGAAGTCCGGCCAGATGCGATCTCGTAGGCCAAAAATGAAATGTCCCACACGATTTGAAGCCACCGAGAACCGAAAACGGCGATCACCCAAGCGAATAACCTTGAAACCATCACTGAGGCCTCCAATACAGGATTGAAGAGCCAATCCAACAGATTCCACCGAGAGAGGAAAAGAGGCCGAGGAGAAAGAAACTTCAAGGAAGAACTCCTTGAAGTTAGGGTTGGGGACGAAGTGGACCGTAGATCCAAAATGTTTACACACCTATTCCTCGACCTTGAGGCCGGGGGAGAAATCCCAATGGAGAAGGCCATCCATTGGGGGAGCCGGGAGGTGCAATTAGGACCGGAGGCCAAAATCGCCATAGGAGTCGCCATGGCGCCCTCCACGGCTAGTAGTTGAAGCCGAGGTCGAGCCGTCCGTACCCGAGCCAGTTCAACCACGCCGTCCTGCGCCTCACCACTGCCGCTCCAACTTCACCACCCTCCACCGCACCGGAGCTGTTCCTGCTACGCCGTCCTTCGCCGCCTCAGATATGCTTCCCCTCCGACGACATACAGCCACGGCAACACAGTCAACAATTTGGCCATGGGTTCGTCCAAGCCTGCACCCTCCAGAACATCGGTTTCCCGGTAAAAAGAAGAAGACCGGCGCGACATGTGGAGGTGACCACACCGGCAACCAAATAAGGTACTCCTCTTCCCTTATTCGTGCAAATCTTACGTCTCTGCTTGCACGGTATTCATCCCACAGAAGACACTAGTTGACCGCTTCTTCTTGATACTAGATGTTCCTAGTAACTCGCGATGCACAAGGTTTCTCCTCATATACTATTTCACCTTAGCTAGAGGTCCGTCGCCCCCCTGAATTTGAATTTCTGGCCAGTTGATTCCCAATTAACGGAAGCATTCCCCGGCGTAACAGGCGCTAGTACGACTATTACACCGGGGAAGCAGCGCCTTGGTGTTTATCTTAGGGGCGTGTGCGGCCTAGAGCTACTGGCGCCTGATCTGGAGGTCGATCGGGATTAAAGGGATGGCTTGGGGGTGCTGCCAAGCATGGCGGTGGTGTGAGGTCGATGGCAGGGCGGGGCGGCGGAGGCACGGGTCTGGGCCGGTGGTCGCTGGTGGTTCAAGAAAGATCGTCAACAGTGACTGGCGGGAGGTAGACGAAGGCCATCTGCCCGTTCCTTATAGATCGGATGGTTCATTAAAAAAAATCGACTGACCTATTTATTTTCAGTCGACTGTTATCTTAGATATGACCACATGTGGTGGTGTGCTGGAGGAGTACCTGCATTTCTTGTGCTCATATATTACAAAATCATACAAAGTAGAATCTAATTTTGTTTGCCATGCAATGTTGTAGAGCTATCATATGTCTCCTGTCATTTATTTTTCAGCCACCTCCTATCTGCTACTTTTACAGTGCACTAGTTCTGCACACACTTCATCCATACTCTCACTATTGTGTTTTTATGCAAGGGTATTTCAGAGTCTGCCGAAAGTGAAGCAAAAAAGAAAAGAGACAAGTCGTGCCAGCTTTCTACGAGGCTAGGCGCGGCATGTTACAGCGCTTTAAAGGGTGCAGTGTCAGCAGATGGAGACGGTAAACATTGCTCTGGAGTTGATGACCTCGCTCGCAATGAACCACCATCCCAGGTGCTTGCTTTAACTTCGCGGTGTCATATGTGGTTGCATGCTCCATATGGTGTCTAGCTTGTATTCGAAAGGCTGAAGTCGGTCTTTATTAAGATAAGGAAATATATTTTTTACATGAATCACCATCCCGTGAGCACCAGAAGACAAATAGCTAGTCAAGGCATTGGCCGAGCCAGTGACAAGCCTAGCAAAGACAGGCATCACCTAGAAGCCAACTAAAAAGCCGCGATGGTGGCGAAGAAGCCCGCCTCCCACCAGGCTCTCAGGTCCTAGATGATCATGTTCACCACTCCAGCCGGATGTCTAGCTTGTATTGCTTCCAATTTGGTTAAATTGCATCTGCTTAGCTTACACATTATACCTTTGAATATGACATGCCTTTCTGTTTTTGGTACATACTAGTACATCTGTGTATTAACCATGTTCTTACATCAAACTAATGTTCTTGTGTATCCCTCATCAATCACTTATGACGAGGCAGGCACGCAAGGGGAGTATTCCTCATTTAAAGAATGCATCGTCAGCCTCCCGACATGATTCTCAAGAAACAGAAATGCTAGATGAAGATAGTGAACGTAGCTCTATAGTTGATTACATCATTTCCCCTACACTAGCATCGCAGGTGCTTGCTCTAACTTGGCAGCGTGATATGTTGTTGCATGTTGCATATGGTGTCTAGATTGTAATTCTTCCAATCTGGTTAAACTGCATGTGCTAGTCTGCTTAGCTTATACTCCTGTAAATGTGACATTATACCTGTTAATGTGACATGCCTTCCTGTATTTAGTACATAGTACATCTATTTATTAAGCATGTCCTTACATAAAACTATTGTTTTTTTGTATCCCGCATCAATCAATATGACGAGACACCTTTAGTATATGTAGTGCGATATTAGTTGCATCTTTCACATGATTTATAGCATGTGCTGCTTCTAATTTGTTGAAATTCCATTTATGATGGGACGCTTTTAACTTGGTAGAGTCATATTGGTTGCATCTTTCATGTAGTGTCTAGCTTGCATTGCTTCTTATTTGCTGGAATGGTTTCTGCTTAGTTTACACAAAAAGTTGTGAACATGCCATGCCGTCCTGTTTCTCGTACATATTCCATCCTGGTATCATGTGTTTGCCTTACATCAAAGTAGTGATTGTCAGTATCATGCATGAATGAGTTCTGAAGAGAGAATTTTATTGCTTTTTCTTGTCGGTTTTACTTGACAATTCAAAATCAATAAAGTGGAAGGAAGTTAGCAAGGCAGCGGATAAAGGTGCTCCTTCCAAACAGAGGGCCTCTAGAATTTCTACTCCTCCACACCCCAAGATGATTTCCAAGACAACATATGCATAGACACTCAACAAAGCCGTGTTTATGATGAGCACGTCTCTCCTAGTGCAGCATCACTGGTGCTCCCTCTAACTTGGCACTGTTATATGTGGTTGCATGTTATGTGTGATGTCTAGCTTGTATTGCTTCTAATTTTGTTGAATTCCATCTGCTTACTTTACACATTATACTTGAATAAGACACGTGTTCCTGTTTCTAGAACATACAATATTTGTCTATCACACCATGTTCTTACATCAAATTACTACTGTTGTGTAACCTGCAACAATCACTTATCATAAGACACGTTTGACTTCGGAGTGTGATATAGGTTACATCTCACATTCTTTTCTAGCTTGTACTACTAATTTGTTGAAATGGCACTTATGACGAGACAGTTTTAACTTGGTAGAGTGATATTCGTTGCATCTTTCATATGGTGTCTAGCTTTCATTGCTTCTAATTTGTTGAAATGCCTTCTCCTTAGTTTACACATCATAAGCTGTGAATATGCAATCCTGTGAATATGCAATGGCACTAATGACGAGAGACCTCTAACATGGTAGTGTGATGTTGTTTGCATCTTGCATATGATTTATTTCTTGTACTGCTTCATATTTGTTTAAACGCCATTTATGCTGAGACACTGTTAACTTGGCAGAGCGATATTTGTAGCATCTTTCATATGGTGTCTACCTTCCATTGCATTGCTTCTAATTTGGTGAAATGTCTTCTTCTTAGTTTACACATCATAGTTCTGGTTATCTCTTCCGTCCTGTTTTTCATACATATTACATCCTCCTATCATGTGGTTGTCTAACATCAAAGTTCAGTTCGTCTGCATCACGCATCAATTTGTTATGAAGAACTAAATTGTTATTCGTTTTTCTTGTCGGCTTGACTTAACATGGCATAGAGAAAGAGGAAGAAATACAGAATGGCAGGGAATGAGAAGCGGATGAATCCTGCAGATTCTGCTGGTACTGATGGTGTAATAGAAGGTGAAAGTCCAGCGGAAAATTCTACAAACACGGCATCCCATGCTACACGAGCTGCAAAAAAATCCAAATAGAAACAAATAGCTGCCACCAAACAAGTAGAGACAGCCCTAGTTCTTGCAACACCTACCACAGTACTACCAGCTGCACGACATACTCGTGCGTCAACTAAGCTAGCAGCACGTTCCCAAGCTCCCTTGCCACCTGACACTACTTCCCAAGCACTCTTGACACAAGACGAGTTGGCAATATCAGATGAACCTTGTGAGCTTCAACAGAAAGAAGGTAGTTGCTGGAGTCAAGTTACAGTTGCATGCTTCTTTATATGTAGTCTCACAGTTTGATGTACACTAACACTTCCTATGTTGTTGGACTAGCACCTAGGCGCAAGAGGAAACAAACATCAGGGATAATGCTCGATAGGTTAACTAAATCTAGAGGAGGAAGAATGGAGATCCGTTTTGAGGCAGGTCTAAAAAGGCCATGTGATGCTATAGAGTCAGCCAAGTTAGTATCAGAGGCAGCGGTTGCCGTTAGGTGTCATGTACGTATCCTCCCAACATGGATTCGATACAGGAATGACAAAGACGAAACCCAGTTCAACACCTTCCTCGACCATTTATCTGTAAGTATGGTTATGTATGGAAACTAGTAATATCGTCTTGCTCTGTCACATACTTTCTAGGTTGCTGATAATGAGACTCCCATAATTTTCAACAGATGAGGTTCAAGTTGGATAGCCAAGATGATGCAACCAGACAAGCTTGCACCCATGTTTTCAACTCTGCTCTGCGACAGTACTGGTATAACTTGAGGAAAACTCACTTTGAAGGCAAGGCTAACAGTGAACTTTCCCAAACATCTCCAGTGGAAAATATATCGGATGAAGACTGGAGGGGCCTTGTTAAGCACTGGTCTGATCCGAAGTATCAAGTACATTATATATATGTGACCAGATCACATGTTGAAGTCCTATTGACACATGTGCCACACAAATCTATCTTGCTGTAGGTGAACTATTCAAAGAACAAGGCCAACCGTACGAAAGTGAAATTCCAATAGACGACACGATCTCATAGCTATATTGCACACTGCGAGGCTCTTGTAATTAGCTACTGTTTCATTCTTTTCGCTGTACCATATTATCAGATCTATATTGACTTGTTCGAAATGCAGAGGAAAGCTCGCAAGGACCAAAAAGTACCTGAACCAAATGCTGTGGAAATCTTCAAGGACTGTCACACCAGCAAGAAGAAGGGCATGACTACACCAGTCAAAGCCGCTACTGTAAGTCCTTAATCCTCATGCCTTTTAACTACTACTTACTCTGACTTGTGCCTTGAACTGCATGATTTGCATCCAATGTCTATTACTCTTTTCAATTTTATACACAATTGTCTTAGCATATCATTGCACTTTACAAGGTTTAAAAGGGAGGAGTGATGTTCCTTTGATCTTGACCCGTAATCTAGTTCCGTACTGGACTTGCCCACACAACGTTACAATTGTCTGTTTGTCTGTTCTCAGTTATTTTGTGATGTGAATGATGTCATACTATGCTTACCGTATTATAAACTTCGTCTCTTCATCCTTAGCCCTCAATACAATGTGAAGAAATAGACAATACATTAGCGATGGTACACGGTCATATGTTTGGAACCTGGTTTTATTATGTACTTTGCAATAAAATACAACTAATATTTTACATGGGTTCACCAGAATAAGTTCTGTATATAGACCAAAGCTATTTTGTTTGGTTTTGCTACCTCCTTAATATCTTCTGTTCTTGTACTACTAATGGAAAACCTCAACTTTTCAGTGAGCTATGGAAAAAATGGTGGAACCGCCACCTTCTGAAGGTGGCGAGGCAACTATAACCGCAATGTCAGCTCTTGATGCAGTGGGTCAGTACCTGTCCACTAACAGTGCCAAAAGCATGTTCCTGCGTAATACTGGGTTGGTTGTTAAGGCAATATTGTCCAAACTGCCTCATGATGAAGATATGCAAGCTCAAAGCAATGTTGTATCTGCGCTCCAGACACAAGTCCATTCCCTAACAAAGGTCCTTTGTGAAACAAGGAGAAACATTGCTCAATGTCGTCAAGATATGCATGGTTTTGAAACCAGACTATCAGACATTTGCTATGTTGTTCAGGAGCCTAGGGGAAATGAAGGCGAGGGTTATGGTGCTCCATCGGACAATACATCATGAAAACGTAACAGTCAGGTCAAATGAACCGAGCTTCTGAACTTCTGGTGTTGCATTTATCTGCTAGACTGTTAAGTTTTAGGCAACCTTCCTTTTGTTATATAGTTGTAATTTGTTTTGGTGAGATACAAAATTTATTCTTAACGTGCAGCCACCGGCTGAGGAAAACAGCAAGCCATTTTTGTATAGTGTAGGGTGTTCCCTATATTTGCACTGGTGGCGATCTTTGATACCGAGTGGATGTAATCTGTGCAATCGCCTTAATAGCCTAGCGTTAGTTACCGGTTTGCTAGTGGCCGCAACTACCCATGGGCCATATATGGGCCGTAGGATCCATGGGTCTCCTACGGGCTATCGATAAATGGGCCTGTAATCGGTGGGCCTCGGGCCGTCGATAAATGGGCCTGTAATCAGTGGGCCTAGGGTCGTCGGATAAATGGGTCTACATGGGCCATAATCGGGCGTAATTGGTATCGGCTAAGCACGGTAACGGGCTGTTAACAGGCCGTAGGACTGCAAAAGCTTAATTCTGTCACAGGCATAACGGGTCGTTAATGGGCCAGAATATAGGACGGGCTGGCCAGAAACGGGCCGACTCTTGCCATGGGCCGAATTTGGCCCATTAGGGTAACAGGCCAGTAATGGGCCGACTCTTGCCATGGGCCGAATTTAGCCCATTTGTGGAACATGCCAGTAACGGGCCGACTCTTGCCATGGGCCCAATTTGGCCCATTAGGGGAGCAGGCCAGTAACGGGCCGGAAGTAATCGAGGGCCGAAAAGGAGCCCAAGAACGTATGGGCCATCAATAGGCCGAAAGCTAACACGGGCTGGAAACGGTCCATGTAAATCACGGGCCGTTAATGGGTACAAAGAAAATTACTGTTCATTATGGGCTAGAGTCACCGTGGGCCTGTAAAGGGCCGAAAGATACGAAGGCCTCATATGGTCCGAAAGACGTCGTGGGCCATACATGGGCCGAAAGTGAAATGGGCTGGTGTTATATTCGACGGCCCACATGACGTTGTTGGGCCGATTTCCTTTAGTGCCTAACGGGCCATGAGTTAATGGGTCGTAAAATGGGCTATTTGTGAAGAGACCGTTAACAAGCTTTTCATGGGCCAGCCTGTTAACTTTTGACCAAGTCAAACGGGCCGGCTTTGTAAGCTAAATGGGCCAGTGGTGGGCCGTGGCACGTGTCGACATATCATAGGCGCCTATCTGACCCACTAACGAGCTGACACGTGCTTCGTCCGGCCAATAAGAATTTTACACATGGAAATTTCCCATTGGTCAGGGCTGTTAATGGGTTATCAGATCCAAAATCCGACCCGATAGCTTAACGGCGTTCCGTTACGGTGGATGCCACGTGTCAGTCACCCTTGATGAAAGCACTTCTGTGACGCGCAATTTATCGTCATGGAAGTGGACACTTCCGTGATGATAATTTTGGTAATGTCATGGAACACTTCTAGGACAACACATGTATGACTATCTTGATTCTGTCATAAATTTGTCATGGATGTACATGCATGACAAAAAACGCGACCTACTGTGACAAACACGTATCATCACGGAAGTGTATTTTTTTGTAGTGCATCAGGGAGCAGTGGGTTTTACAGGCGGAGTCATCGTGACTAATTGCTGCCGCGCCTACTCCTGTCAATCAAAAAATTAAAAATCCTGTCGCGCCTGCTCCAGTCATTAAAAAAAATCCTGCCGCACCCAAACACCAGAGCAACGCCGCGGTGGATATTTAAATTTACTTGCCGGCAAGGATATTAAAAAAGGGGTGAAAAAACAAATGTGGCAGCGGCCTAGCTAATCGGTCGAAGTAGCCCAACTAGCTAGCCACAGTGCTTCACTAATGTACTCGGCGGGAAAGGTGGTGTTTCATGATTTGACGACTCATTTACTTGCTTCGGCACTATGATCGAGGAGGACCCATGTGGTAGGGCATCCCACGTCAGGGACAATATATGTGTGCACCACCCGGGAGGACCCAGAAACCGCGTGGTAGGGTGTGCCACGTCTTGGCACGGAGGAAAAATGTGTGTGTAAAAATATACTGTATCAAACGTAGTACCTATAGTTCGACCTCGGGACCCAGCCAGTTGGTCGAAAACACCCCACTAGCCACATAGCTTCATCATGCTAACGTGGTACGGAGGATAGGTGTGGTTAGCTCCGTCTCGACCAGCCACAACGTCTCTTGTTCTAGGCGATTCTTCTATTTTCCAAGCTTTTTTAGTTGTAATAACACCACGGCAAGCTAGCACCGCTCTTCGTGTGTGCCCGTGCAAAGGTTAGACGATGGACAGAAGAGAGAGATCGCAGACCTGGGACCCACCAGTAAGTGAGTCAACGGTCATGCACGTGTTGACGAGGCACTCCCTCTACTCTATTCAACATAATACTATATAAAATCAAGTTATGGGACAAAGCCAACAACCGTTGTTGTTTTAGGCTATTGACTTACGCTTTGTAGTCCAGGTTGCCAGTTCGAATCTCGTCTTTCAGATTTGTTAGTTTTAGGTCCAAATTTGATTAATGACAAGTGGGACCCTCGTGTGTTGTTCCGATATTTCAGTGTAGGATGGTTTTTTTGAACAAACACTTTGTGCGGTTAGAGAGGTAACGGCACGAGTTACACGTATTTTGCAAGTTTACGAACAAAAATGATAGCGGCATAGAATATCACATCCACCCTGTAGCTTAGATGCTATAGTGATATGAGTTTTCACACCATTGGAAGTGAGATCCAATGGCTTGGGAGTAGTCTTTGTAATTATGTGCAATTTCCAAACTCTCCAAAGGATTTTTGCAAATAAAACATTCAGGCCTCGTGTGTGCCGCTGCATCTTGGATCCAACGGCTCCCCGTTGCTCATATTAGGTGCTCCCCGTAGCTTAATTATCCGCTACGGTGATATGAGCATCTAGGTCGTATGATCAGTGATCAGATGGCACATGTGTAGTACTTGTACTTTCTGCGCAATTCCCAAACTCTCTCAGCCGTATATTGCAAAAACATTCAAACCTCCTACTGTGGGCCGTTAGATCTTCGTGAACTCGTATCACCATAGAATCTACGGTGCGGGAGCACCTCATATTCTCCCGTGCGAGAAAACATAAGGTGCTCTCACAGCTTGGATGCTATGGTGATACAAGCTTCGAGGGTGTTTGATCTAAGATCCAATGGCATCTGAGCAGTCTTTGTGCTTGTAAGCAGTGGTCGAACTCTTTGGGGGATTTTCTGTAAACCATTCGAACCACCGAGGAGGTGTTGGGTCACAAATCCAATGGCTCCAAAGAGCTTGTATCACCAAAGCATCTAATGTGTGGTACCACATGATATTCTTACATACAGGAGAATCTGATGTCCTCCTTCATCTTAGATGCTACGGTGATACGAGCTTCGAGGTCATTGGATATGGGATCCAATGGCATATGAGTATTTTTTGTACAAATTGTGTGCAATTCTCAGATTCATCAAGGTTTGCTGTAAAAATATTAAGACATCATATGAGCTGCTATATCTCAGATCTACAAGCTCCAAGCAACTCGTATCGGCATATAGCATCTAAGGTATGGGGGCACATGATATTCTCCCAGGGAGGAGGGGTGGGGGGTGCACAACCAATCTGGGGTTGGTAGGGTGGGGACAAATGTAATCTAAACAACCCTAAACAGAGCTTCACAATTTTATCTAAGGTCGAGGGGTTGACCCCCGACAATCATAGCTCCGCCTAAACACAACATTTGCATGTACTATAGTACTAGACTTAATATTCTTGTTTCAGTTTCATGTTCATTTTAAATATTAAATTGAGGACCATGCATGTCTTACATTTTACTCCCTTCGTTCCAAAATATTAGTCTTTTTAGAGATTTCAAATGGACTGGCACACAGGGATGTATATAGACATATTTTGGAGTGTAGATTCACTCATTTTGCTCCGTATGTAGTCACTTGTTGAAATCTCTAACATACTAATATTTAGAAACAAAAGGAGTATTTTTGAATTCGTGTCATACATGCATGGTTTGGAAAAATAGATGCACTATACTTATTGGATTGTTGTTGTGTTCGTGTGTGTGTGTGTCCCTCTCTCTGTGTGTGTGGTCATATGCTTGTTACATACAAAGTTTTCTCACCACCATATTGTTCATCTTTTGAATTTGAATTTGCATTGAAAAACCTACTAGGGATACCATGAAATGTGAAATCCACATTGAGATCACTATATCACAAACTCACTCTAATTCAACAACTCGTCATAAATCAATTACCACGTTGAGATTAGTATTCGCAAGGAAAATACGGGCATTGTAATACACATAGATTCGTTCGGCAATTTAAAAGGTTCCTTTCGTATTCTCGAATGGTAGGACCCAATGGCGTACCAGCCAGACCTTGGCTCGTGTTGATCCTAAAAAAATAAAAAAAATAAAAAAAGGGATCGTGTCCTTCTGGTGGCGTGCGTGGTACGCACATTAGGCAATCCCAACTAGTCGAGCCTCCGCGTTTCGAGTCAAAATATCTGGCGGCCAGAATTCCAGCCCTAGGAAAATCCCCTCATGTCCCCGGTCCATAATGACTGCCGATGAACAATGGAGGGATGCTTTAGTTGAAGGAAATATGCCCTAGAGGCAATAATAAAGTTACTATTTATTTCCTTATTTCATGATAAATGTTTATTATTCATGCTAGAATTGTATTAACCGGAAACATGATACATGTGTGAATACATAGACAAACATATAGTCACTAGTATGCCTCTACTTGACTAGCTCATTAATCAAAGATGGTTATGTTTCCTAACCACAGACCCATTCCGTTAATAGGATCACATCATTAGGATAATGATGTGATTGACATGACCCATTCCGTTAGCCTAGCACTTGATCGTTTAGTATGTTGCTATTGCTTTCTTCATGACTTATACATGTTCCTGTAACTATGAGATTATGCAACTCCCGTTTACCGGAGGAACACTTTGGGTACTACCAAACGTCACAACGTAACTGGGTGATTATAAAGGAGTACTACAGGTGTCTCCAAAGGTACATGTTGAGTTGGCGTATTTCGAGATTAGGTTTTGTCACTCCGATTGTCGGAGAGGTATCTCTGGGCCCTCTCGGTAATGCACATCACTATAAGCCTTGCAAGCAATGTAGCTAATGAGTTAGTTACGGAATGATGTATTACGTAACGAGTAAAGAGACTTGCCGGTAACGAGATTGAACTAGGTATTGGATACCGACGATCAAATCTCGGGCAAGTAACATACCGATGACAAAGGGAACAACGTATGTTGTTATGCGGTTTGACCGATAAAGATCTTCGTAGAATATGTGGGAGCCAATATGGGCATCCAGGTCCCGCTATTGGTTATTGACCGGAAACAAGTCCTAGGTCATGTCTACATAGTTCTCGAACCCGTAGGGTCCGCACGCTTAACGTTTCATTGACAATATAGTATTATATGAGTTATGTATGTTGGTAACCGAATGTTGTTCGGAGTCCCGGATGAGATCATGGACATGACGAGGAACTCCGGAATGGTCCGGAGATAAAGTTTGATATATGGGATAATAGTGTTTGATCTCCGGAAGAGTTCCGGAATTCACCGGAAAGGGTTCCGGATGTTTCCCGAAATGTTTGGGAACAAGAACATGTTATTTGGGCCAAAGGGGAAAGCCCACAAGGTTTTTGGAAAGCGCAAAAGGAAGTTTTGCGGAGTCCAGGGGCCAGACGCCAGGGTCCCTGGCGTCTAGGTCCAGACGCCGGGAACCCTGGCGTCTGGCCCTGGAGTCCAAGAAGGACTCTTGCCTTTCGAGTGAAACCGACTTTGTGGAGGCTTTTACTCCAAGTTTCGACACCAAGGCTCAACATATAAATAGAGGGGTAGGGCTAGCACCAAAGACACATCAAGAAACACCAAGCCGTGTGCCGGCAACCCCGTCCCCTCTAGTTTATCCTCCGTCATAGTTTCCGTAGTGCTTAGGCGAAGCCCTGCGGAGATTGTTCTTCACCAACACCGTCACCACGCCGTCGTGCTACCGGAACTCATCTACTACTTCGCCCGTCTTGCTGGATCAAGAAGGCGAGGACGTCATCAAGCTGAACGTGTGCAGAACTCGAAGGTGCCGTGCGTTCGGTACTTGGATCGGTCGGATCGTGAAGACGTACGACTACATCAACCGCGTTGATGAGCGCTTCCGCTTAGCGATCTTCAAGGGTATGAAGATACACTCCCCCTCTCGTTGTTATAGATCACCATGATCTTGCATGTGCGTAGGAATTTTTTTGAAATTACTACGTTCCCCAACAGTGGTATCAGAGCTAGGTTTTATGCGTAGATGTTATATGCACGAGTAGAACACAAGTGAGTTGTGGGCGATATAAGTCATACTGCTTACCAGCATGTCATACTTTGGTTCAGCGGTATTGTGAGATGAAGCGGCCCGGACCGACATTACGCGTACGCTTATGCGAGACTGGTTTCACCTCTACGAGCACTCGTTGCTTAAAGGTGACCGACGTGTGTCTCTCTCTCTCACTTTAGTTGAACCGAGTGTGGCTACGCCCGGTCCTTGCGAAGGTTAAAACAGCACCAACTTGACAAACTATCGTTGTGGTTTTGATGCGTAGGTAAGAACGGTTCTTGCTAAGCCCGTAGCAGCCACGTAAAATTTTGCAACAACAAAGTAGAGGACATCTAACTTGTTTTTGCAGGGCATGTTGTGATGTGATATGGTCAAGACATGATGCTATATTTTATTGTATGAGATGATCATGTTTTGTAACCGAAGTTATCGGCAACTGGCAGGAGCCATATGGTTGTCGCTTTATTGTATGAAATGCAAACGCCCTGTAATTGCTTTACTTTATCACTAAGCGGTAGCGATAGTCGTAGAAGCAATAGATGGTGTAACGACAACGATGCTACGATGGAGATCAAGGTGTCGCGCCGGTGACGATGGTGATCATGACGGTGCTTCGAAGATGGAGATCACAAGCACAGGATGATGATGGCCATATCATATCACTTATATTGATTGCATGTGATGTTTATCCTTTATGCATATTATCTTGCTTTGATTGACGGTAGCATTTTAAGATGATCTCTCACTAATTATCAAGAAGTGTTCTCCCTGAGTATGCACCGTTGCGAAAGTTCTTCGTGCTGAGACACCACGTGATGATCGGGTGTGATAGGCTCTACGTTCAAATACAACGGGTGCAAAACAGTTGCACACGCAGAATATTCAGGTTAAACTTGGCGAGCCTAGCATATACAGATATGGCCTCGGAACACGGAGACCGAAAGGTCGAACGTGAATCATATAGTAGATATGATCAACATAGTGATGTTCACCATTGAAACTAATCCATCTCACGTGATGATTGGACATGGTGTAGTTGATATGGATCACGTAATCACTTAGAGGATTAGAGGGATGTCTATCTAAGTGGGAGTTCTTAAGTAATATGATTAATTGAACTTTAATTTATCATGAACTTAGTCCTGGTAGTATTTTGCAAATTATGTTGTAGATCAATAGCTTGCGTTGTTGCTTTCATATGTTTATTTTGATATGTTCCTAGAGAAAATTGTGTTGAAAGATGTTAGTAGCAATGATGCGGATTGGATCCGTGACCTGAGGTTTATCCTCATTGCTGCACAGAAGAATTATGTCCTTAATGCACCGCTAGGTGACAAACCTATTGCAGGAGCAGACGCAGACGTTATGAATGTTTGACTAGCTCAATATGATGAGTACTTGATAGTTTAGTGCACCATGCTTAACGGCTTAGAATCGGGACTTCAAAGACGTTTTGAACATCATGAACCATATGAGATGTTCCAGGAATTGAAGTTAATATTTCAAGTAAATACCCGAGTTGAGAGATATGAAGTCTCCAACAAGTTCTATAGCTAAAAGATGGAGGAGAATCGCTCAACTAGTAAGCATGTGCTCAGATTGTCTGGGTACTTCAATCACTTGAATCAAGTGGGAGTTAATCTTCTAGATAAGATAGTGATTGACAGAATTCTCTAGTCACCATCACTAAGTTACTAGAACTTCGTGATGAACTATAGTATGCAAGGGATGACGAAAACAATTCCCGAGCTCTTCGTGATGTTGAAATCGATGAAGGTAGAAATCAAGAAAAGAGCATCAAGTGTTGATGATTGACAAGACCACTAGTTTCAAGAAAAGGGCAAAGGGATAGAAAGGGAACTTCAAGTAGAATGACAAGCAAGTTGTCACTCCCACGAAGAAGCCCAAAGCTGAACCAAAGCCTGAAACTGAGTGCTTCTACTGCAAAGGAAATGGTCACTGGAAGTGGAACTACTGCAAATATTTGGTGGATAAGAAGGATGGCAAAGTGAACAAGGGTATATTTGATATACAAGTTATTGATGTGTGCCTTACTAGTGTTTATAGTAGCTCCTGAGTATTTGATACTTGTTCGGTTGCTAAGTTTAATAACTTGAAACAGGAGTTACAGAATAAACAGAGACTAGTTGAAGGGGAAGTGACGATGAGTGTTGGAAGTAGTTCCAAGATTGATATGATCATCATCGCACACTCCCTATACTTTCGGGATTAGTGTTAAACCTAAATAAATGTTATTTGGCGTTTGCGTTGAGCATGAATATGATTTGATCATGTTTATTGCAATACAGTTATTCATTTAAAGTCAGAGAATAATTGTTGTTCTTTTTACATGAATAAAACCTTCAATGGTCATACACCCAATGAAAATAGTTTGTTGGATCTCAATCGTAGTGATACACATATTCATAATATTGATGCCAAAAGATGCAAAGTTAATAATGATAAGTGCAACTTATTTGTGGCACTGCCATTTGGGTCATATCAGTGTAAAGCGCATAAAGATGGATTTTTGGAATCACTTGGTTATGAATCATTTGATGCTTGCGAACCGTGCCTTTTGGGCAAGATGACTAAAACTCCATTCTCCGAAACAATGGAACAAGCTACTGACTTATTGGAAATAATACATATCGATGTATGCGATCCAATGAGTGTTGATGCTCGGGGCAAGTATCGTTATTTTCTGACCTTCACAAAATGATTTGAGCAGATATGGGTATATCTACTTGATGAAACATAAGTCTGAAATAGTTGAAAGGTTCAAAGAATTTCAGAGTGAAGTGGAAAATCATCGTAACAAGAAAATAAAGTTTCTGCGATTTGATCATGGAGATGAATATTTGAGTTACGAGTTTGGTCTTCAATTAAAACAATGTGGAATAGTTTCACAGCTCACGCCACCTGGAACACCACAACATTATGGTGTGTCCGAATGTCGTAACCGCACTTTATTGGATATGGTGCGATCTATGATGTCTCTTACTGATTTACCATTATCGTTTTGGGGTTATGCATTAGAGACAGCTACATTCACGTTAAAAGGGCACCATCTAAATCCGTTGAGACGACATTGTATGAACTATGGTTTAGAAGTAAACCTAAGCTGTCGTTTCTTAAAGTTTGGAGTTGCGATGCTTATATGAAAAAGGTTTTCAACCTGATAAGCTCGAACCCAAATCGGAGAAGTGCGTCTTCATAGAATACCCAAAGGAAACTGTTGGGTACTCCTTCTATCACAAATCCAAAGGCAAAACATTCGTTGCTAAGAATGGATCCTTTCTAGAGAAGGAGTTTCTCTCAAAAGAAGTGAGTGGGAGGAAAGTAGAACTTGATGAGGTAACTGTACCTGCTCCCTTATTGGAAATTAGTTCATCACAGAAATCTGTTCCTGTGACTACTACACCAATTAGTAAGGAAGTTAATGATGATGATCATGAAACTTCAGATTAAGTTACTACAGAATCTCGTAGGTCTTACAGAGTAAGATCCGCACCAGAGTGGTACGGTAATCCTGTTCTGGAAGTTATGTTACTAGACCATGACGAACCTACGAACTATGAGGAAGCGATGATGAGCCCAGATTCCACGAAATGGCTTGAGGCCATAAAATCTGAGATATGATCCATGTATGAGAACAAAGTATGGACTTTGATTGACTTGCTCGATGATCAGCAAGCCATGTTAAATAAATGGATCTTCAAGAGGAAGACGGACACTGATAGTAGTGTTACTATCTACAAAGCTCGACTTGTTGCAAAAGGTTTTCGACAAGTTCAAGGTGTTGAATACGATGAGATTTTCTCACTCGTAACGATGCTTAAGTCTGTCCGAATCATGTTAGCAATTGCCACATTTTATGAAATCTGGCAAATGGATGTCAAAACTGCATTCCTTAATGGATTTATTAAAGAAGAGTTGCATATGATGCAACCAGAAGGTTTTGTTAATCCTAAAGATGCTAACAAAGTGTGCAAGCTCCAGCAATCCATCAATGGACTGGTGCAAGCATCTCGGAGTTGTAATATACGCTTTGATGAGTTGATCAAAGCATATGGTTTTATACAGACTTTTGGAAAGGCCTGTATTTACAAGAAAGTGAGTGGGAGCTCTGTAGCATTTCTGATATTATATGTGCAAGACATATTGTTGATTCGAAATGATATAGAATTTCTGGATAGCATAAAAGGATACTTGAATAAAAAGTTTTTTAATGCAAGACCTCGATGAAGCTGCTTACACATTGAGCATCAAGATCTATATTGATAGATCAAGACGCTTGATAAGATTTTTCAATGAGTACATACCTTGATAAATTTTTGAAATAGTTCAAAATGGAACAGTCAAAGGAGGAGTTCTTGCCTGTGTTACAAGGTGTGAAGTTGAGTAAGACTCAAGACCCGACCATTGCAGAAAATAGAAAGAGAATGAAAAGTCATTCCCTATGCCTCAGTCATAGGTTCTATAAAGTATGCTATGCTGTGAACCAGACCTATTGTATACCTCGCTCTATGTTTGGCAAAGGAATACAATTTTGATCTAATAAGTAGATCACTGGACATGGGTCAAGAATATCCTTAGTGAGGACTAAGGAGATGTTTCTCGATTATGGAGGTGATAAAAGAGCCCGTCATAAAAGTTACAACGATGCAAGCTTTTACACCAATTCAGATGACTCTAAGTCTCAATCTGGATACATATTGAAAGTGGGAGCAATTAGCTAGAGTAGCTCCGTGCAGAGCATTGTGGACATAGAATATTTGCAAAATACATACGGCTCTGAATGTGACAGACCCATTGATTAAGCTTCTCTCACGAGCAAAACATGATCATACCTTAGTACTCTTTTGGGTGTTAATCACATAGCGATGTGAACTAGATTATTGACTCTAGTAAACCCTTTGGGCATTGATCACATGATGATGTGAACTATGGGTATTAATCACATGCAGATGTGAATATTGGTCTTAAATCACATAGCGATGTGAACTTGATTATTGACTCTAGTGCAAGTGGGAGACTGAAGGAAATATGCCCTAGAGGCAATAATAAAGTTATTATTTATTTCCTTATTTCATGATAAATGTTTATTATTCATGCTAGAATTGTATTAACCGGAAACATGATACATGTGTGAATACATAGACAAACATATAGTCACTAGTATGCCTCTACTTGACTAGCTCATTAATGAAAGATGGTTATGTTTCCTAATCATAGACATGTGTTGTCATTTGATTAATGGGATCACATCATTAGGAGAATGATGTGATTGACATGACCCATTCCGTTAGCCTAGCACTTGATCGTTTAGTATGTTGCTATTGCTTTCTTCATGACTTATACATGTTCCTGTAACTATGAGATTATGCAACTCCCGTTTACCGGAGGAACACTTTGGGTACTACCAAACGTCACAACGTAACTGGGTGATTATAAAGGACTACTACAGGTGTCTCCGAAGGTACATGTTGAGTTGGCGTATTTCGAGATTAGGTTTTGTCACTCCGATTGTCGGAGAGGTATCTCTGGGCCCTCTCGGTAATGCACATCACTATAAGCCTTACAAGCAATGTAGCTAATGAGTTAGTTACGGAATGATGTATTACGTAACGAGTAAAGAGACTTGCCGGTAACGAGATTGAACTAGGTATTGGATACCGACGATCAAATCTCGGGCAAGTAACATACCGATGACAAAGGGAACAACGTATGTTGTTATGCGGTTTGACCGATAAAGATCTTCGTAGAATATGTGGGAGCCAATATGGGCATCCAGGTCCCGCTATTGGTTATTGACCGGAAACAAGTTCTAGGTCATGTCTACATAGTTCTCGAACCTGTAGGGTCCGCACGCTTAACGTTTCGTTGACAATATAGTATTATATGAGTTATGTATGTTGGTAACCGAATGTTGTTCGGAGTCCCGGATGAGATCATGGACATGACGAGGAACTCCGAAATGGTTCGGAGATCAAGTTTGATATATGGGATAATAGTGTTTGATCTCCGGAAGAGTTCCAGAATTCACCGGAAAGGGTTCCGGATGTTTCCCGAAATGTTTGGGAACAAGAACATGTTATTTGGGCCAAAGGGGAAAGCCCACAAGGTTTTTGGAAAGCGCAAAAGGAAGTTTTGGGGAGTCCAGGGGCCAGACGCCAGGGTCCCTGGCATCTGGGTCCAGACGCCGGGAACCCTGGCGTCTGGCCCTGGAGTCCGAGAAGGACTCTTGCCTTTCGGGTGAAACCGACTTTGTGGAGGCTTTTACTCCAAGTTTCGACCCCAAGGCTCAACATATAAATAGAGGGGTAGGGCTAGCACCAAAGACACATCAAGAAACACCAAGCCGTGTGCCGGCAACCCCGTCCCCTCTAGTTTATCCTCCGTCATAGTTTCCGTGGTGCTTAGGCGAAGCCCTGCGGAGATTGTTCTTCACCAACACCGTCACCACGCCGTCGTGCTGCCGGAACTCATCTACTACTTCGCCTGTCTTGCTGGATCAAGAAGGCGAGGACGTCATCGAGCTGAACGTGTGCAGAACTCGGAGGTGCCGTGCGTTCGGTACTTGGATCGGTCGGATCGTGAAGACGTACGACTACATCAACTGCGTTGATGAACGTTTCCGCTTAGCGATCTTCAAGGGTATGAAGATACACTCCCCCTCTCGTTGTTATACATCACCATGATCTTGCGTGTGCGTAGGAATTTTTTTGAAATTACTACGTTCCCCAACATTAGTAACTAGACAACATTACCTACCGTGCCGAGCACGGTTCAATTCCCTCGGTCGCCGCTTGCCAAGGTCACCCGTCAACTGCATTGCCTAGTAGTACTACTACTACTACTACACCAGGATGAGCATAGAATTGAACCCGTTTGTTCATGCCTAGTACTTGAGTTAATATATCAGGCAATGCACTGGTACGGAGGGATTATCCTTTTACTCTGCATATATAACTTGTCTGAAGTCTAACTAAGCAAAATGTTTGACCAAATCCTTTCTTAAGAAATACAACAGGACATATGTATGGCTTGAAAATTTATTGCATGATGCAGGCTATGATATTGTTTGGAATCCTGAATCTTAAATTTCAGAAAATCCAAAAGTGACCATAAATTCTTGGAACTGAGCACGGCCACGTGATATGGCACAAATACTACTTCGTAATTTTTTTCTTCAATTTGAGACAAGCTGCTTATGACAAGTTGCACAAATGAAGAGCCAAGGTATTTTGGAACAAAGACCTGTCACGTTAAGGCAAACACTTTCACTATTGAAACCGTGGGCATTTACATGCCACCACGAGTCCCGCTTCTCATCGGCAGGTGCCGTACAAGCAAGCATGTGAGTCAACGGGAGGCGTGCAAGCAGACCGTTGTGCCGGCTGATAGGAAGGCGTGCGAGCAGACCGCTGTGCAGGCTCACCGGGAGGCGAGCCCTTTGACCAGGCTCCGCCGCCCACCTTCGTCCCAATTGCTCCCACTTTTAATGTCGCCAGCACTGCAGTTTAAAATCAAGCCCGCACTACCCGATATCATTACAATCTTCTCTCTTCCTCTCTGATTCTCCCGTCGTCTACCTCCAACCAACCTGACCTAATCGTACTTGGCCGCAGCACGATGGTCTGCCCTTAGTCTTCCAGTTTCCTAAGGAAGACACCCAGCCGGAGTCTCAAGAACATAAGGCGCTTTGGGACGAGCTTGAACTGGCCTTGCGGGAAGACGCCGCGCCTGTCCCCGCTCCTGTTCCGGCTCCCGTCGCCCCGACTGCGCCAGCGCCCAACCCCGTGGCATTGATGGGCTGGGAGCCGCACATTGTCGCCGAGCTTGATGCCACGGAGTTCCACGAGGTCCCCGCCGACTTTCACGCGCCCGTGCACCTGCCAGCGCATGCGCCTGCGCGTGCACTGATGCGCACACGTGTGCCGGTGCCCGTGCACCTGCCAGCGCATGCGCCTGCACGTGCACTGACGTGTGCACCCATGCTGGTGCCTGTGCACACGAATGTCTCTGCCGCGCCATTGATAGCACCTGTCCCCGCACGGGTGCCAGTGTCCCCCTCAGCGGCATGGTTGCCGTCGTCGACCGCTTCCTTGCACCAACGTCAGTCGCCTCCTCCCGCCAGTTGACTCGCTCCGAAGAACAGAACATTTTGGCATTCCTTGAAGTTAGGCCAACATCCAGGAGTACGCCAACAACGGGGCAAGACGCCGCCGTCGCCGTTGGTTAGTGGCCCGACGACACAAAGAGCACGACAGAGGAGCCGCTTCCCACCGCAAGACGCCCCTGCCGCCACCGCGTAATCTAAATTTGCCATGAAAAACATTCGGATTGCCATGCTTAAAATCCGAACGTTTATCATTTCCGTTTATTTTAGATCGATCGTCGTATAATTTAAAGTCGGAGTTAGACTGAACGAAATCTATGGTTTGATCGATTGAATGTTCTGCTAGAGCCGTATCAAATTAAATATAAAACGTCATCAAGCCACATGTATTCCTTGTCATCCAACGACCCTAGACTGCTTCAATGTCGAGCGCTCAACACGTTTAGCGTGCAGTTAATTTAATGCCAAAAATAGTGCTAATCACATAATAACACGCAAATAATATCCTACATAATATCCGCATGCACTTAATATACTTCCAAATTAACGTGCATTGCACGTACACACTGACTAGTGTTGCTAGTATGTGAAACTGGTGCCGTAACTTGTGAACACGTTCAGATATGGTCAACGGCAACATCGCCCGTGAGTTCTTCGTGTTTGCACGTGTGTCTAAACGCAGAAGGGGAGGAGAGAGAGAGAGAGCACACATGGAACCCACCAGTAAGTGAAGGCGAATAGTACTAAAAATAATATTACATGTTACCCATTAAATAGGTTGTGGTAATATAAAAACATTATGTGAACAAAGGGGGGTACAACAAACATTGCTGTTCTACGTATGTTGCCTATTAACGTGCGGCTTGAAGGCCCTGGTCGCATGTTTGATCCCCGTCCTTTATTTTTTAATTTGTATATGGGTCCAAATTTGTTTCATGACATGTGGGCCCCTTGGTGTGTAGTTTGTAGCACTTTAATTTGTGGGTCCAAATTTGTTCCATTCCAAGTGGACTATCGGTGTGTAGTTTTGTAGCTTATTTATAATAATTAAAGAGAACAACAGAGTTTTTTGCAATAATACCATGGTGCGACATTGAAGGCGAGAAAGGACATGCAAGAGAGCGATGACCGAGCCAGAGGGAAATCAACTAGGGGAGTTGCGGGGGTTGCAACGGTGTTTGGAGTAGTTGTGGGCCGAATGCTATGAAAATATAATCTAAACCGACTGGAATAAATGCTTACAAAAATTAATCCAAGGTTGGAGTGCCCCTCGCAATGTAAATAGCTCCGGCTTTGCAAGGGATGGAGAGGTAACTTCAATGCGTGGAAGATACGACGTGAGAAAGCGAGGTCAATCGAGAGACATATAGATAGAGAGATAAAGTGAGTGTGGTCCGACATTCATTGAACATATATATATGCTCTGGAGAGATATTGTCCGATTGAGCTTTTGGCAAGGGTGAGGGATGTAAGATAGAGCTTGAGAGATGATCCAGTCATAGACGTGTAGATATATTTTGTGCTTGGGAGGAAGCAAGGTCAATCGATCACATAGGGTCGTCATGCGATCGAAAGAGTGAGACGGGTTGGAGAGAGTGACCTAGATAGACAATGTGCGTGAGAGAGTATACAATGTGAATAGGTCGAATTGGGCCCAAACATGGTGATATATCGTTTTTGTCCTAGAAAGAGCGAGGTCAATCAAGACATACAAAGAGAGAGAGAGAGAGAGAGAGGGAGATAGATAGATAGATAGATAGATAGAGAGAGAGAGAGAGAGAGAGATGAGGTCGAAAGAGTGGGGGCGGCTTGGATGGACTAACCTAGATAGACAATCTGCGTGAGAGAGTATAGAGTGTGTCGATCAAGGCCTGAACAGGGAGATATATCATTTGTGTGTGAAAGAAAACGAGGTTAAACGGAACTCAGATAAAGAGAGCGAGATTGAGCGAGTGTGGCCCGTCGTGCGGAAGAAAGAGTGAGATAGTCTCGAGGGAGTGACCTAGATAGACAACGTGCATGCGTGCGCACGAGAGGCTGGGGGATAGATAGGCAATGCATGTATTTAGCGCGAGAGGGTGAGAGGGAGAGGGAGAGAGAGAGCTCGGCATGGGGTGCAATGGCATGCATGTGAGGTAAATACATTTGGTAACAGAGTGGAAAAAGGGGGTTGTGTAGTTGAGAGAGTTAGAGATCGAAACATGGAGAGAAAGAATGAACGTGTGTTGGAAACCGATAGCTTGCTAAGGTGGTTAGGAGAGGAAGATTGACCGATACAGGAAGTATGTAGCATGTGTGCCGGGGGGGGGCTAAAAACAACATTTGAATGTAGATAGTACGAGACTTAATATCGATGTTTCAATTCGGTGTACATTGTAAGATTTGAACTGAGGACCATGCATATGGGTGATTATTTCGAGTTCGTGCCATACTAGGTTTCTAAAAGTTGACATTGACTCGATTTGTTGTGCTATTTTGTAAGTCATATGTTTGAATCCATCCAAAAGTTTTCTCACTACCATGGTGTTCATCATATACATATGAATTTGTATTAAAAAAGTAGCATGGATACAGCGAAATGCGAAATCCACATTAGAATTGGAGATCGCTACGTGACACACACTCTAATTCAAATAACTAATTATGTGACACACACTCTAATCCACGTTAGCGTGGATACCATGGATACCGTTTTGATTTTATTTTTTCAAATAACTCATTAATTAATTTATTGTACTCCCTCTGTTCTTTTATAAGACCTTGAAGACATTTCAGACAATGTGCAAAACAGTTCATTTTAAGTTGTCTGAAATGACTTACAAAAGTGAACAGAGGGAGTATCTCGTTTCGAATGACTAATTATTGCAAGGAAAACACGGGCATGGTAATACATACAGATTCGTTTGCAAATGAAAGAAGATTTGTTTGCATTCTCAAATGTAGGCGTACTAGGCAGACCAGGGTCATGTCGTGGTGGTCGCATGTGACGGACAGACGCGTAGGACCCAGCCACCCCCCCTCCCTCCCCCCTCCCCCCAAAAAAGGACGACGACAAAATAAGTTCACGCTTCCACATTTCGGATTGAAATATCTGGCAGCCCCAGTTCCAGCCCCGCAAAATCTCCCTTCTCCACCATCCCCTTCTGCACCCAGATTGCTCAAATCCCTAATTCACTGCCAACTCAAGCAAAGTTCGAATCGCCCCTCATCTCGTCTCTTTCAGAACCTCTGTGCCGGACGACGACGACGAAGACGATGGTCGCGCTTCACCACCGCACCAGAGCTACCTCATCTATGCCCTCGTCCACCGCATCGGGTGGTCCATCGACAACATCGGCCACCGCAACCGACGTGCCTCACAGACACCTACTTCCACCACATCAGGTGCGCTTCACCGAAGCCGTCTCCCAGCTCACCGGGGCTACTTCACCGAGCACATCGTTGCACCTCCACCCCTGAGGCAGTTGGGGGTTCACCAACGGTCTCGTCCACCGCATCGTAGCGCTCCGGTGCCACTCAAGATCGGCATCCATGCGCGGCCAGCCAACGCCAGCGCATCACCCTCAACGGCTCTGAAGTGACCCGCACTCTAGCTAGGCGAGCATGCCCAAACGCCATCCTGAACTAGGTATCCACACATCACTCCCTTGTGCACTATTTCGACGATGTTTGGATATCCTTTCACTGCTCTCTTAGCTTACACGCCTATGCAACTCTGACTTTAACTCTTATTTCTTCTGGAGATATCATCTGAAACAAGCAAATCCATTTTTAGTGAAGCATGATGGCGCTGCGGGATCTGGTACACATCCTGCACACCCGTATAACCTTGTAAGTATCTGTCCTCCAGTACAACAGCAAGGTCGATTCCTCTTATTTGATCAACCATTCGCCATGTCAAAATGCAGAGGGGGATGCAAGGAACACAAGGCCTGCACATCCAAGCAAGTGGTAACATGGACTTGTACATGGAACATCCCAAGCGCAAGCAGAGCTGCAGTGAGCCTGTACAACGAGCTAGCATAAGTCCCTAAGTTTCATTTCATTCATACTGGCATTCATGTATGATTTGTGTGCAGTGGCGGATCCACAAATTCAAGTTACCAGGGGCGAACATTTAACTTAAAAAATACAAAGGCACTTGCACTCCAGAAATCAACATAACTTGAGAAATATGAAGCTACATGCACTTTGAAAACCAGCTAATGATCCAAAGTAGTTCAGATTATAAACACTAAATGATGCAAGCACCAAAAAACACAAAATGCAACATGGTGTACAAGGACTGCAAATATGGTCTGTACCTGCTTGAATTATTTGTTCTCAGGCTAAAAATATCGAAGTGTAATTGCACCTATAACCAATGCGCAAATTGCATATCAATATATCTATCCTGCACAAGTATGCCAATAGTTTCAAACAACAAATTAGAAAAGTATTTATGCTATGTTGTCATGATACGGGGACTTTCTGGTAGATGGGCTCGACGTTTCCTCAAGCCATGAAAATGCACTATAATTTGCTTGTCATCAATGCCTACAAATCTCTATGTCTCTCTCAACATAGCAGATCATCATTAGACACTAAATCCTTCAATGGGAGCTTGCAAAATGCTTGCATTAGATCCCTCATTAGACACTATATGTTCATCACCAGGAGCATGTAAAATGTTTGCATCAAATCCTTCATTAGCAGTCTATTCATTAGACACTTCAGGCTCAAGAACAACATGAGCTTGTATGTTTGCACCGGAAACTTGATTAGATACATCAGATTCAGTCAGTTCACTATTGATTGGGGGAGTTATAAAATAAGTAGAAATTGGTTTCCTTTTCTCATAGATTCCCTACATACAAGCAATTTTACAACACCGTCAGGTTTAACTATTGGAAAGAAATTGAAGAGTTGAATTAGATATAATCAGGTATGTGATGTACCTGCTCGTTATGCATGCTACTCTTGCAAGATGCAACTGTCTGTTTGCGCAAGTTCGATGCCATGCCCGTGATGCCGCCACTGCCTCCCACGCAGGCTACACCCAGTGTTGGATATTTGTCTTCTTGTCCTTCCGTTCGCTTGAAGCCCGGCGACCGCCCTCCAATGAGGGCTCGAGGAAGTGCTGTGTCGATCTGTCCAGCGGCGGCTAGGTTAGGAGCGAACCAGACTGGAGGCTGGAGCGAATGAATTGAGATTTTTCCTGCTGTCGATCGATATGGGAGGCGCTTGTTTGGGCCGCGAGCCTCCTATAGGGCCTGCCTTGCACTTATGTTATTGGCCCATCCAAATTGAAACAATTTTCTTCATTTTGTACATTGCCTGCTCGTGCGCTGGGACGAACAAAACTAGCCTGGGCCAACCTGGACGACTCAAACTAGGTGCACACTTTCCAGCCACCCGAGGCGGCCGCCCATACCAGCCCCTATGGTTGCGTTGCCCCTTTTTGCGTGTATCATTGGGGTAGTGAAAAATATTCCAGTGGCGCTTTTGATTTACCCACATAATGGTTGAATTGCTTGTTTCTATGAACTGAGTTCACCAATAATGTGAAGGATGCCAGTCTTTTCATCCTATTGTAGATTGCTTAGATCTCGATATGCCAAAAGTAATCGCATGAAATATACAGTAAAAGCCAGTGTGATGTGTGTGGCTACAACTAGTCTGACTACACGTCCTCATATAACATATCAAGGACGCACCATCTTACCAGATTAACCATTCGACTTACCAATGCAGTGTGGGAAGAAAGAAGTATTGGGACTACGTATTGATACGTCTCCAACGTATCTATAATTTTTGATTGTTCCATGCTATTATATTACCCGTTTTGGATGTTTATGGGCTTTACTTTACACATTTATATCATTTTTGGGACTAACCTACTAACCGGAGGCACAACCCGTATTGCTGTTTTTTTGCCTATTTCAGTGTTTCAAAGAAAACGAATATAAAACGGAGTCCAAACGGAATGAAACCTTCGGGAGCGATCTTTTTGGAACAAACGTGATCCAGAGGACTTGGAGTGCAAGTCAAGAAACAACCGAGGCAGCCACGAGGGTGCCCGACGCGCCCCCCACCCTTGTGGGCCCCTCAGGCGTCCACCAACCTACTTCTTCCTCCTATATATACCCATGTACCCCGAAAACATTAGAAGCGACCACGAAAAACTATTTCCACCGCCGTAACCTTCTGTATCCGTTAGATCCCATCTTGGAGCCTTCGTCGGTGCTCCGCCGGAGGGGGAATCGACCATGGAGGGCTTCTACATCAACACCATAGCCTCTCCGATGAGTTGTGAGTAGTTTACCACAGACCTTTGGGTCCATAGTTATTAGCTAGATGGCTTCTTCTCTCTCTTTGAATCTCAATACCATGTTCTCCTCGATCTTCTTGGAGATCTATTCGATGTAACTCTTTTTGCAGTGTGTTTGTCGAGATCCGATGAATTGTGGGTTTATGATCAAGTTTATCTATGAGAAATATTTGAATCTCTGCTGAATTATTTTATGTGTGATTAAGTTATCTTTGCAAGTCTCTTCGAATTATCAGTTTGATTTGGCCTACTAGATTGATCTTTCTTGCAATGGGAGAAGTGCTTAGCTTTGGGTTCAATCTTGCGGTGTCCTTTCCCAGTGACAGTAGGGGCAGCAAGGCACATATTTTATTGTTGCCATCGAGGATAAAAAGATGGGGTTTATATCATATTGCATGAGTTTATCCCTCTACATCCTGTCATCTTTCTTAATGCGTTACTCTGTTCTTTATGAACTTAATACTCTAGATGCATGCTAGATAGCGGTCGATGTGTGGAGTAATAGTAGTAGATGCAGGCAGGAGTCGGTCTACTTGTCACAGACGTGATGCCTATATCACTACAAAAAAAAGACACATCCGTGACATTTTGGGCCGAACGAATGTTTTTCCTGTCATACATATGACACTTCTATGACGATAATTGTGACAAAACCCGGTATCATCATAGATGTGGTGGGCTCCTACTTCTATGACAAAAAATCATGACAGAAAATGGGCTTTTCGTCCTGGGCGGTCCGAAGACGCAGCTGCATGACATTCTTTGGGCTGTCTATGACAAAAAAAACCATGGTAGAAGCGAGGGCAAGGAAAATTTCGGGGAGTTCCCGGTTACGGTGGGCGGTCGGGGGCCGAGAGATGTGCGTTTCTCTCAAACACATACGTGCGTGTGTGCGAGGCGTTGGCTCTAACTGAACCCGAGCGAGGCGTTGGGCTCTAACTGAACCCAAGTGATTGCACTGCAGGCTACGCATTACTGAACCCGAGCGATCGATCGATGGTTGTTAACTGAACCCGATCGAGCGATTCCTTCGCTACTGCTGCTAACTGAAGCCGACCGATGCTGCC
>NC_041391.1:202141276-202168552 GCF_002162155.2 Triticum dicoccoides | reverse complement strand
CACAAGTCCATTTCGTTTGTTTTGCGGTACGCCACACCCCTCCCGATCAACAGGACCCCCGTTTCGACCGTAGCACTCCAACACAAGTCCGTTTCGTCTGTTTTGCGGTACGCCACACCCATCCCGATCAACAGGACCCCCGTTTCGACCGTAGGAGGTCCGTTTCCTCCGTTTTGCGGTACGCCAGACCCCTCCCGATCAACAGGATCCTGTTTTGAACCTGGCCGGTCGAACACAAGGCCGTTTCCTCTGTTCTGCGGTATGCCAGGCCTCAGTTCCATGTCCTATTCCGTCCAAGCCCTCCCGATGAACATGACGACGCATTCGTTCCGAACCAGCCGGTTGGCTCCCCATGAACATGACGACGATGTTGTTTCTCCGTTCCGACCCAGCCATGTACACAAGCCCTGGCCGTATGTATGCGCGAGTAGGCGTTCGAGACCCCGCCCGTATGTACACATATGTGGCCGTATTTTCTTTCTTGCACACTGGCTGCTGTACGTACGTGTACATGCTACGTGTGCGCCTCTACTATGACATGTGCGCGCCTCTACATCGACCAGTATATATGTACGTACACATTCGCGACCAGAACGACAATGCTACATACGCTTCGACCAGGTGGGTCCTGACTGTCAGGCACTTCCTTGCGTGCGAAGATGTGATGACCCCACAAGTATAGGGGATCTATCGTAGTCCTTTCGATAAGTAAGAGTGTCGAACCCAACGAGGAGTAGAAGGAAATGATAAGCAGTTTTCAGCAAGGTATTCTCTGCAAGTACTGAAACAAGTGGTAACAGATAGTTTTGTGATAAGATAAATTGTAAGAAGCAACAAGTAACAAAAGTAAATAAATTGCAGCAATGTGGCCCAATCCTTTTTGTAGCAAAGGACGAGACTGGACAAACTCTTATAATAGGAAAAGCGCTCCCGAGGACACATGGGAATATCGTCAAGCTAGTTTTCATCACGTTCATATGATTCGCGTTCGGTACTTTGATAATTTGATATGTGGGTGGACCGGTGCTTGGGTACTGCCCTTACTTGGACAAGCATCCCACTTATGATTAACCTCTATTGCAAGCATATGCAACTACAACAAAAGTATTAAGGTAAACCTAACCATAGCATGAAACATATGGATCCAAATCAGCCCCTTACGAAGCAACGCATAAACTAGGGTTTAAGCTTCTGTCACTCTAGCAACCCATCATCTACTTATTACTTCCCAATGCCTTCTTCTAGGCCCAAATAATGGTGACGTGTTATGTAGTCGACGTTCACATAACACCACTAGAGGCTAGACAACATACATCTCATCAAAATATGGAACGAATACCAAATTCACATGACTACTAATAGCAAGACTTCTCCCTTGTCCTCAGGAACAAACGTAATTCCTCACAAAGCATATTCATGTTCATAATCAGAGGGGTAATAAAGTGCATAAGGGATCTGAACATATGATCTTCCACCAAATAAACCAACTAGCATCAACTACAAGGAGTAATCAACACTACTAGCAACCTACTAGCACCAATCCCGGACTTGGAGACAAGAATTGGATACAAGAGATGAACTAGGGTTTGGAGATGAGATGGTGCTGGTGAAGATGTTGATGGAGATTGCCCTCTCCCGATGAGAGGAGTGTTGGTGATGACGATGGTGATGATTTCCCCCTCCCGGAGGGAATTGTCCCCGGCAGAACAGCTCTGCCAGAGCCCTAGATTGGTTCCGCCAAGGTTCCGCCTCGTGGCGGCGGAGTCTCGTCCCGAAAGGTTCCTTCTTATTTTTTTCTCATCGAAAGACTTCATATAGGAGAAGATGGGCGTCGGAGAGCCACCATGGGGCCCACGAGGTAGGGGGCGCGTCCAGGGGGGCGCCCCCCACCCTCGTGAGCAGTGTGTGGCCCCTCTGGCCTTCATCTTTGGCGACGATTTTTCTTTATTTTTTTAAGGTATTCCATGGAGTTTCAGGACTTTTGGAGTTGCGTAGAATAGGCCTTCAATATTTTCTCCTTTTCCAGCCCAGAATTCCAGCTGCCGACATTCTCCCTCTTCATGTAAACCTTGTAAAATAAGACAGAATAGCCATAAGTATTGTGACATAACGTGAAATAACATCCCATAATGCAATAAATATTGTCACAAAAGCATGATGCAAAATGGACGTATCAACTCCCCCAAGCTTAGACCTCGCTTGTCCTCAAGCGAAAAGCCGATAACAATAAATATTTCCTCATGTTTAGAGGTAGAGGCGTCGATAAAAATAAAATACGGACATGAAGGCATCATGATTATTTCATAACAGCAACATAAATAGATTTTGTCATAAGATTACTCATGTTCAAGTCATGATCTTTTCACAAAGCCAAAGCATGAATCAGAAACCTTAGTGGGCACTAACAAATTATACCCTTAGTCATGGAAGCAATTGCAATTTATCATAACATCGGAAAGAGTCTATGTCAGAGCTCAAAAGCAAGTCCACATACTCAACTATCATTTAGTCCTCCATAATTTCTAACACTCACGCGATACTTGTGGTTATGGAGTTTCAATCGGACACAGAGAAAGATAGGAGCTTATTGTTTTGCCCCACAACCTTTTACCTCAAGGGTAATGTCAACTCTAACAATTCATGCTCCCCTACATCCAATTAGATATATATATCATACTCTTTCCAACATGCTGAGCTTGCCAAAGGATAAATTGAAAAAAAGAAAGGTGAAGATCACCGTGACTCTTGCATAAGGTAGAGGATAATAATAAAAGATAGGCCCTTTGCAGAGGGAAGCAGAGGTTGTCATGCACGTTTAGGGTTGATGCACAAAATCTTAATGCAAAAGAACCTCACTTTATATTGCCCCTTGCATGTGAACCTTTATTATGCAGTCCGTCGCTTTTATTGCGTCCACAACAAGTTCGTACAAAGCTTATTTCTCTGCACTAATAAGTCATGCATATTTAGAGAGCAATTTTTATTGCTTGCACCGATGACAACTTACTTGAAGGATCTTACTCAATCCATAGGTAGATATGGTGGACTCTCATGGCAAAACTGGTTTAAGGGTATTTGGAAGCACAAGTAGTATTTCTACTTGGTGCTGAGAATTTGGCTAGCAAGAGGGGGAAAGGCAAGCTCAACACGGTAGAGGATCCATGACAACATACTTTATCTCAGATGTAAGAAAACATAACTCATTATGATGTCTTCCTTGTCCAACCTCAACTCTTTAGCATGTCATATTTTAATGAGTGTTCCCAATCATAAAAGATGTCAATGATAATATATCTATATGTGAAACCTCTCTTTCCTTATTACTTCCTATTAATTGCAACGATGACCAAAGCTATATTTGCCAACTCCCAACAACTTTTAATCATCATACTCTCTCTATGTGAAGTCATTACTTTCACTAAGATCAATATGAACTCTTTGATTCTTTTTATTCGTTTCTTCTATTCACCCAAGATCATGGCAAAATAATCAAGCCCTTGACTCAACACTAATCTTTATTATATAGCTCACGAACTCGATTACAAAGAAGGATCATAAAGCAAAACTCAAATCTAGATCATGCCATGACTTTATTCTACTAAATCAAGATACTACTAATAGGATTGAACTAAGAAAAACGGTAAAGACAGGAGTTGTGATGGTGATATGATACCAGGGCACCTCCCCCAAGCTTGGCAGTTGCCAAGGGGAGGGCCCATACCCATGTGATTATTTCTCCTTCTTTGTTGTTGGAGTAATATTCTTGGCGATGATTCCCCTCAGAATACGGTTCTCCTCCTCGAGCTTATTGACTTGCTGCTTGAGGTCCATTATTTCCTTGCGAAGCTTTCTTGTAATGGCTAAAGCTCCTTGCACCCAAGGATGTTGCATAGCTGCGGGAGAACAAGAGACACTCCTCCTCATATTTTCATAGGAAAGAAATTTAACATTGGAAGGGATAACCGAGTTTGGAATAGCTGAGCTCTATAGTTCCCCCATCTTAAACCCAGCTCGGAGGCGAGAGGTGACTTCTTGATCTTCCAGGGCATCTACTCTCATCAGGTCAGCCTCCATCTCTTCCTCCGTTGCCGGCCCAAAGTGGTCAGCGTCGCTGTTTGCCCTTGGTTCCGGTGTAGGGTTAGATACCCGGCTCTCTCCGACTGACTCTTGAGAAGACATCTTGCTTTAACCTGCAGCAGCAACAGCTCGAAACGAAAACAGAGGATATTTGCATGATACGGGAGTCAAAACCTTCGGGAGTATATATAATGAATTTTTACCGACCAAAATACGTATCGTGCAAGAAAACAGAGTCCAGAGGGCACACGAGGTGCTCACGAGGTAGGGGGGCGCGCCCAGGGGGGTAGGGCGCGCCCTCCACCATCATGGAGGCCTCGTGTCCTCCCCGAACTGCTACTTATTTTTCTATTTTTCTAAATATTCCAAAACAGAGAAATATTGCCTTAAAAATTGTTTTGGAGTCAGTTTACTTACCGTACCACACAACTATTCCTTTTCGGAGTCTGAAGCGGGCTGGAAAGTGTCCCTTATTTATTCCTCCGAGGTTACGGTTTCAATAATATTGGTTTCAACATTTATAGGATTACCTGAGATATAATGTTTGATTCTTTGACCGTTTACCACCTTCAGGTTTGTGCCTTCGTAGTTGTTGATTTTTATGGCATCGGAACAATAGACTTCCTCGATAACGTAGGGACCTTCCCATTTGGAGAGATGTTTTCCTGCAAAAAATCTTAAACGAGAGTTGTATAGCAATACACAATCACCTACATTAAACTCATGCTTTTGTATCCTTTTGTCATGCCATCTTTTAACCTTTTCTTTAAACAACTTGGCATTTTCATAAGCTTGGGTTCTCCATTCATCAAGTGAGCTAATGTCAAATAACCTCTTCTCACCGGCAAGTTTGAAATCATAGTTGAGCTCTTTAATAGCCCAGTATGCCTTGTGTTCTAGTTCGAGAGGTAAGTGACAAGCTTTTCCATAAACCATTTTATACGGAGACATACCCATAGGATTTTTATATGCAGTTCTATAGGCCCATAATGCATCATCAAGTTTCTTGGACCAATTCTTTCTAGACCTATGGACAATCTTTTGCAAAATTAATTTGAGCTCTCTATTGCTCAATTCTACTTGACCACTAGACTGCGGGTGATAAGGAGATGCAATCCTATGATTAATGTCATATTTAGCAAGCATCTTACGGAAAGCACCATGAATAAAGTGTGAACCACCATCAGTCATTAAATAACTAGGGACTCCAAACCTCGGAAAAATAACTTCCTTAAGCATTTTAATAGAAGTGTTATGATCAGCACTACTAGTTGGAATAGCTTCTACCCACTTAGTAACGTAATCAACAGCAACTAAAATATGAGTATATCCATTAGAGGCAGGAAAAGGTCCCATATAATCAAAGCCCCAAACATTGAATGGTTCAATAACAAGTGAATAATTCATAGGCATTTCTTGACGTCTACTAATATTACCAATCCTTTGACATTCATCGCAAGACAAAACAAACTTACGGGCATCCTTAAAGAGAGTAGGCCAATAAAAACCAGATTGCAATACCTTATGTGCAGTTCTATCTCCAGCATGGTGTCCTCCATAAGCTTCGGAGTGACACTTGCATAGGATCTGTTCCTGTTCATGCTCAGGTACACAACGTCTAATGACACCATCTACTCCTTCTTTATAAATATGTGGGTCATCCCAAAAGTAATGTCGCAAGTTATAGAAAAACTTTTTCTTTTGTTGGTATGTGAAGCTAGGTTTTTGTCGCAAGTTATAAATTTAGCAACAAAATGATTAGCATAATTAGCATACCATGGAGTGCTACGAGAAGTGCTTATGACATTTAATTGTTTATCAGGAAAGCTATCATCAATAGGTAGTGGGTCATCAAGAACATTCTCTAACCTAGACAAGTTGTCTGCAATGGGGTTCTCAGCTCCTTTACTATCAACAATATCTAAATCAAATTCTTGCAGCAGGAGAACCCATCTAATGAGTCTAGGTTTTGCATCCTTCTTTTCCATAAGATATTTAATAGCAGCATGATCAGTGTGAATAGTAACTTTGGAATCAACAATATAAGGTCTAAACTTATCACAAGCAAACACAACTGCTAAAAGTTCCTTTTCTGTGGTTGCATAATTTCTTTGAGCACTGTCTAGAGTCTTACTAGCATAATGGATAACATTTAATTTCTTATCAACTCTTTGCCCTAGAACAGCACCTACAGCATAATCACTAGCATCACACATAATTTCAAAGGGTAAATTCCAATCAGGTGGCTGAACAACAGGTGCAGAGAGTAATGCTTTCTTAAGTATTTCAAATGCTTTTACACAATCATCATCAAAGACAAATGGTACATCTTTTTGTAATAAATTAGTCAGAGGCCGAGAGATTTTTGAGAAGTCCTTAATGAACCTCCTATAAAATCCGGCGTGACCAAGGAAACTTCTTATACCTTTGATTTCCTTGGGACATGGCATCTTTTCAATAGCATCAACCTTGGCTTTATCAACTTCAATACCTCTTTCAGAAACTTTGTGCCCCAAGACAATAACTTCATTAACCATAAAGTGGCACTTTTCCCAATTCAAGACAAGATTAGTTTCTTCACATCTCTGCAAAACTCGAGCAAGATTGCTCAAGCAGTCATCAAAAGAGGAACCATAGACGGAAAAATCGTCCATGAAAACCTCACAAATTTTCTCGCCAAAGTCAGAGAATATAGCCATCATGCATCTTTGAAAGGTAGCAGGTGCATTACATAAACCAAAAGGCATACGTCTATAAGCAAAAGTACCAAAAGGGCATGTAAAAGTAGTCTTTGATTGATCTTTAGCTGACACAAGTATTTGAGAGAAACCAGAATAACCATCTAGAAAGCAATAATGTGTATGTTTGCATAATCTTTCTAGCATTTGATCAATAAAAGGTAAGGGGTAATGATCTTTCTTAGTAGCCTTATTTAACTTATGGAAATCAATTACCATCCTATAACCTGTGATAATTCTTTGTGGAATCAACTCATCTTTATCATTAGGGACAACAGTAATGCCTCCCTTCTTAGGAACACAATGGACAGGACTTACCCACCGACTATCAGCAACGGGATAAATTATACCTGCCTCCAGAAGCTTGAGTATTTCTTTTCTTACCACTTATTTCATTTTAGGATTCAAACATCGTTGAGGATCACAAGCTGGTTTGGCATCCGCTTCCAAATTTATTTTATGTTGACATAGAGTGGGACTAATGCCCTTAAGATCAACAAGTGTATATCCAATAGCGGCACGGTGCTTCTTCAGAGTTTTCAATAACATTTCTTCTTCATGCTCTGAGAGGTTAGCACTAATAATGACAGGATATATTTTCTTTTCATCAAGATAAGCATATTTAAAATTATCAGGCAACTATTTAAGCTCAAACACGGGATCACCCTTGGGTGGAGGAGGATCCCCTAGGATTTCAACAGGCAAATTGTGTTGCAGAATAGGTTCCTGTTTAAAGAATACTTCATCTATTTCCCTTCTTTCATTCATGAACATATCATTTTCATGGTCTAGCAAATAGTGTTCTAAAGGATCACTAGGAGTTACAGCAATAGAAGCAAGACCAATAATCTCATCTTTACTAGGAATTCTTCCTCACGATGTTGTTTACTAAATTTAGAGAAATTAAACTCATGAACCATATCATCCAAGCCAATAGTAACAACATTCTTTTTGCAGTCTATCTTAGCATTAACAGTATTCAAGAAGGGTCTACCAAATATAATGGGACAAAAGCTATCTTGTGGAGAACCAAGAACAAGAAAATCAGTGGGATATTTGGTTTGTCCACACAAGACTTCAACATCTCTAACAATTCCCATTGCAGATATAGTATCTCTATTGGCAAGTTTAATTGTAACATCAATATCTTCTAACTCAGCTGGTGCAATATCATGCATAATTTCTTTGTATAAGTCAATGGGTATAACACTAGCACTAGCACCCATATCACACAAGCCATGATAACAATGATCTCCTATTTTAACAGAAATAGCAGGCATGCCTACCACAGGTCTATGTTTATCTCTATCACAAGGTTTAGCAATTCTAGCAGTTTCACCCTGGAATTGAATAACATGCTCATCAATATTATCAGACAAGAGATCTTTAACAATAGAAATATTGGGTTCTACTTTGACTTGCTCAGGAGGTGTATAAGTTCTAGTATTGCTTTTACGAACAATAGTTGAAGCTTTAGCATGATCCTTCATTCTAACAGGGAAAGGTGGTTTCTCAACATAAGAAGTGGGAACAATAGGATCATTATAAGTGACAATTTTTTCTTCAACTTTAATAGGTGCAGCTACTTTTACTTCTATGGGAGGATGATATTTAAACCACTTCTCCTTGGGGAGATCAACATAAGTAGCAAAAGATTCATAGAAAGAAGCTACTATCTCAGAGTCAAGTCCACATTTAGTGCTAAACTTACGGAAAATATCGGTATCCAGAAAAGATTTAACACAATCAAACTTAGGTGTCATACCTGACTCCTTACCTTCATCGAGGTCCCAATCTTCAGAGTTGCGTTTAATTCTATCCAATAAATTCCATCTGAATTCAATAGTCTTCATCATAAAAGAGCCAGAACAAGAAGTATCGAGCATGGTGCGATTGTTATCAGAAAGCCGAGCATAAAAACTTTGCATAATCACTTCTCTTGCGAGCTCATGATTAGGGCATGAATATAACATTGCTTTAAGCCTCCCCCAAGCTTGAGTGATGCTTTCTCCTTCGCGAGGCCAAAATATATATATAATTGCGATCATGATGAACAAGATGCATAGGGTAATACTTTTGATGAAATTCCAATTTCAATCTTTTATAGTTCCATGATCTCATATCATCACATAGCCTATACCATGTCAATGTGTATCCCTTCGCGAGGCCAATAAAGGGAAAGCCTTCTTCTTAACAACATCATCGGGTATACCTGCAAGCTTAAATAGTCCACAAACATCATCCACATAGCATAGATGTTCTTCAGGATGTTTTGTTCCATCTCCTGTAAAAGTGTTAGCTAGCAGTTTTTCCATCAAAACCGAAGGAATCTCAAAAGGAGTTTCATTTTCAATAGGTTCAGTAGGTTGAGGAGCAACTCTTTGCTCTACTGGACGAGATGAAGATACCCCGAACAAGCCCCTCAGACAATTACTTTCCATAGTAACAAGTGACAGAAAATTTCAGCACACTAAATAAATTTTTCCTTACCAAATTCCACCCACCAAAGGCGCTTCACTCCCCGGCAACGGCGCCAGAAAAGAGTCTTGATGACCCACAAGTATAGGGGATCTATCGTAGTCCTTTCGATAAGTAAGAGTGTCAAACCCAACGAGGAGCAGAAGGAAATGATAAGCAGTTTTCAGCAAGGTATTCTCTGCAAGTACTGAAATAAGTGGTAACAGATAGTTTTGTGATAAGATAAATTGTAACGAGCTACAAGTAACAAGAGTAAACAAAGTGCAGCAAGGTGGCCCAATCCTTTTTGTATCAAAGGACAAGCCTGGACAAACTCTTATAATAGGAAAAGCGCTCCCGAGGACACATGGGAATATCGTCAAGCTAGTTTTCATCATGTTCATATGATTCGCATTCGGTACTTTGATAATTTGATATGTGGGTGGACCGGTGCTTGGGTACTGCCCTTACTTGGACAAGCATCCCACTTATGATTAACCTCTATTGCAAGCATCCGCAACTACAACAAAAGTATTAAGGTAAACCTAACCATAGCATGAAACATATGGATCCAAATCAGCCCCTTACGAAGCAACGCATAAACTAGGGTTTAAGCTTCTGTCTCTCTAGCAATGCATCATCTACTTATTACTTCCCAATGCCTTCCTCTAGGCCCAAATAATGGTGAAGTGTTATGTAGTCAACGTTCACATAACACCACTAGAGGCTAGACAACATACATCTCATCAAAATATGGAACGAATACCAAATTCACATGACTACTAATAGCAAGACTTCTCCCTTGTCCTCAAGAACAAACGTAATTACCCACAAAGCATATTCATGTTCATAATCAGAGGGGTAATAAAGTGCATAAGGGATCTGAACATATGATCTTCCACCAAATAAACCAACTAGCATCAACTACAAGGAGTAATCAACACTACTAGCAACCTACTAGCACCAATCCCGGACTTGGAGACAAGAATTGGATACAAGAGATGAACTAGGGTTTGGAGATGAGATGGTGCTGGTGAAGATGTTGATGGAGATTTTCCTCTCCCGATGAGAGGAGCGTTGGTGATGACGATGGTGATGATTTCCCCCTCCCAGAGGGAATTGTCCCCGGCAGAACAGCTCTGCCAGAGCCCTAGATTGGTTCCGCCAAGGTTCCGCCTCGTGGCGGTGGAGTCTCATCCCGAAAGGTTCCTTCTTATTTTTTTTCTCATCAAAAGACTTCATATATGAGAAGATGGGCGTCGGAGAGCCACCATGGGGCCCACGAGGTAGGGGGCGCGCCCAGGGGGGCGCCCCCCACCCTCGTGAGCAGGGTGAGGGCCCACTGGCCTTCATCTTTGGGGATGATTTTTCTTTATTTATTTTAAGGTATTCCGTGGAGTTTCAGGACTTTTGGAGTTGCGTAGAATAGGCCTTCAATATTTGCTCCTTTTCCAGCCCAGAATTCCAGCTGCCCGCATTCTCCCTCTTCATGTAAACCTTGTAAAATAAGAGAGAATAGCCATAAGTATTGTGACATAACGTGAAATAACAGCCCATAATGCAATCAATATTGTCACAAAAGCATGATGCAAAATGGACGTATCAAGATGTAGCTGGTGGGTCCTAGCAGTCAGGGGGCGAATCGTTTTGTGTTTTTTTTTGCCCGGACGCACTTCCTTGCGTGTGAAGGTGTAGCTGGTGGGTCCCAGCAGTCAGGGGGAAACGTTTTTTCCGTGAAATACGATGGCCCGTCCGGTGGGTCCCAGCTATTAGGTGGAGGAATAATTATTTTGCGCGTAATAAGGAGGCACTTCCTTGCGGACGCCATGGACCCAGCTGTCAGCCTCTCCACGCACAGTACTCTTCCGATGGAAGTCGGTCGTTGACCACATTGACCACGCCACACTGAGAGCACCACAGCAGCGGACGACGGCGAGGCCTCGGAAGGGGACGACGTAGAGCCGGGGAAGACGCAGCAGTGGATGTGCACACGAAGAGGAGTACGAGGGTTCACTGGTTCGGCTGCGGTGTGAGGCTGCTATTGCCGCAGAATAAGAGGGGGTGTGGGTGAGTAGAGGGATGGCCTGGCTAGCGGTGGGAGTAGTAGGGGCGGTGAGGCCTCCACGGTATCACAGCCGCCCACGGGAGGCAGGAGCATGCGGCACGACCGGCGCATGCGGCACCACGGGAGGACAAGCTTGTTTGAAACAAGACAACGAGTAGCATCAAGATGGTTATAGTAAGAAGAGGCAGGGGAGGTATGCTTAGCAAACAAAGGAGTGACACCTCAAACAGAGAAGAACCGGCATACCCTCCAACACCGAAAACATCATAGAAGATGCATGTGAACTCCGTTTTCGATGAACTCGAGCTTGTCATGAAAATGACCAAAAGCTCCTAATCTCACAAGGAGAAGAACCAAACAAGAACCAATAAATATGATGCAAGGATCCAATTGTTTGATCTCTCTACGAACGATACGATCAAGCAACTCATCGAGAGCCCCCCTTGATAGTACGGCAAACGATCCTATAACCCGGTCTCCCACAACTACCATGAGACCGGTAAAATAGAAAACCTATCAAGGGCAAACCTTTGCCTTGCACATGGTCCACTTGAGCTAGATGATGATGATCTTGACTCCCTCAAGTTGGACCACCTTTCTTGATTGTGATGGCTCGATGAAGACTAGTTGATTGCTCCCCCATACTCCTGTGGGTGAGCCTCTCTTCCGCACATCTTCACAAGTCCATTGTCACCACAATGGATGGCAAGCTTCAAGCATTTGATCTCTTCGTGATGCTTCACTTGAACTTGCACACCACAACCTAACCCCACAAAGAACTCTCACGAAGATCATGGGTTAGTACACAAAGCGTAATTGACAGTGCTTACCATACCATGGGGTCGCTTGATCCATCTCGGTACATATTCTATGCTTTGTGTGTTGATTAACTTGATTTACTCTTTGACTTAGTCTTGATCAACCTTGAATCTTTCCAACTCTCTTCATTTGGATGATGTCTTGAAGGTAAACATGAATGATCACACAATCTTCTTCTTCAAGACATGCTTGCAATAAGCTCAGCACTCACATGACCATTCTTTGGATAATTCCTTAATAGCACCTTGGTCAACTCATAAACTCCTTGAAACCACACATGGACTTCAAGAAAAGCCTATGGACAGATCCTTCAAATATAACTCAAGACAACCATTAGTCCATAGAGATTGTCATCAATTACCAAAACCAAACATGGGGGCACCGCATGTTCTTTCACCGGGGAATACACGACAGTGGATGCCCACGCAGAGAGGAGTACGAGGGTTCACTGGTTCGACAGGGAAGACTCGGCAGTTGTTTCCCACGCGAAGGGGAGTACAACTGTACGAGGGTTTACTAGTTCGTCTGCCGTCGCCGGAGAATAACCGCAGGCGTGGGTGAGTAGAGGGATGGCTAGGCCAGCATGGGAGTACGGTGGGGCGGTGAGGCCTGCGCGGCAGCACAGCCGGCCGCGGGGAGGAGGGAGCAGGTAGTCCTGCCGGCACTTGTTTGAGCGGCTGGAGCAGGAAGGGCAGAGATTGAAGAAGCACGGCGGCCGTTGGATGGAAATCCAATAGTCACTGCTTGTGCGTCAACCTTTTTTTTAGGAAAGCCTCAAATCTGTGGAAAACAGCATACGACCCATCTACCATTATTTCTAATAATTTACAGCCCATTTGCTAATTCCTAAGGTTTTTTTGGAGCCCATATTTTTTTAGCATTACAGCCCATATTGTGGCCACGGTTAAAAAATTATACGAAATTTTGCATATTTCAGTGCGGTTCGAACTGTTTTTAATCCCGAAATTTCGAGTCACATTCAAAATGATTTTAAAAATAAATGTATATCAATATAAAATCCAACAAATTGTCCATGCATAAAAATAAATGCAGTTTAAAATCTCGAAATGAAAAAAAGATATTTGAAACTAATTGCCGGTTTGATGTGTTTTAAAAATGTACAGCCCATTTCTCATTACTGATAGGCCATTTTCTCGGCCAGCCGAATGAGGCTCTCCTCGTCTTGAAAGATTTGCAGCCCAACAGGCCTGACAAAGCAATTTACTTGGCAAATCACAAAAAAATTGGGTTGTGGCCGTGGACCTAGCTACGTCTATGGACACAGCTATCAGCCTCTCCACGTACAGTACTCTTCTGATGGAAGTCGGTCGTTGACCACATTGACCATGCCGCGCCGAGAGCACCAAGGCGATGGACGACGGCGAGGCCTAGGAAGGGGATAACGTGGAGCCAGGGAAGACGCGGTAGTGGATGCCCACGCGGAGAGGAGTACGAGGGTTCACTGGTTTGGCTGCGGCGTTAGGCTGTCGTCGATGCAGAATAACAGGGGGTGTGGGTGAGTAGAGGGATGCCCTGGGCCAGCGGTGGGAGTAGTAGGAGGCGGTGAGGCCTCCGCGGCATCATAGCCGACCACGAGAGGCAGGAGCACGCGGCACGACCGGTGCTGCTTTGGGCGGCTGGAGCAAGATGACCAGAGGTTGAAAAAGTACTATGGTCGTTGGATGGACATCGTACGGTCACTAGAGCTAGAATCGTTCATATTGACTAAGTTGGCAAAGCCCTCCGTCCTCGTCAACTTAGTAGGCCCACAAGTCAGCCACCCACTATGGTGGGTCCCAGCTAGCAGGGGGGGTGTAATAAGGAGGCACTTCCTTGCGTGCGAAGATATAGCTGGTGGGTCCGACCTGTCAGCGGGGGAACATTTTTTTTCGTGAAATACAGAAGCCCTTCCCATTTACAGTGTGTAATAAGGAGGAACTTTCCTTGTGTGCGACCATGGACCTCGTGGGTCCCAGCCATCAGGCTCTCCACATACAGTCCTCTTTCGATGACTCTCGTATGTTGACCATGCCACGCCGAGCGCACCGAGGCCCCAGACTGGAATGACTCGGAGATGGGGAAGACGCGACAGTGGAGTCGCAAACGGAGAGGAGTGTGAAACTTGACTGGTTCGGGTGCGGGGTGGGCCTACACTCGGCAAAGAATAACAGGAGGTGCAGAGTGGAGGGATGGCCTGGCCGTCGGCGGGGTAGTGTTTCGCTGAGGAGCGCAAAACAACGCCACTGGACGCCGAAGGCTGGAGCAAGCGGTTCCGGTAGCGCTGGGGGAAGAAGACGAGAGATTGAAGAAGAATGCCGGCCGTTGTATGTAAATCTAATGCCTTCTTAGGCTTCGACCTACTGGCCCACATGTCAGCAAGTCCATTTGTTTTTTAGTCCATTTGGTGGGCTGGGTTAAACAATGATGTAGCATCTATGCAGCCCGTTTAAATCCCATTTGCATTTTTCTCGAAATCCACGGACTTGCTGGGCTGGGTAAAAATATCATGTTGGGCTAGACGGAGAAATGTTATAAAAATGTAAACACATGATTGCACGTCTATTACTGCATTGGTCAGTAAAATATTTGCAAGCTTATGTACGCAATCACTAGGAGTTAACTTGCCAAGTTATATATAAACAATTATTATTATTATTTTGTAAGAACTTTCAACTTACGAAATAAAATATCATTTAAATTTGATGAGTTCATAGTACATGAGGTATTATTATTTTTTAGGCTAGACGTGGGACAGTTGAGTTGGTTCTATGGAAAAGTACTGGGAGAAAACTCAGTTTACATCGAAAAAGAAAGTGGGAGAATATTCAGAGACCTGCTGGGTCCACCTGAGGAGGGGAATATGTTGGGAGGAAGGAGATCCAAAGCACGGCAGCCGAGTGAACTAGTTTTTTTAACGGACAAGTGAACTAGTTACATACATAAGCAAATAGCCACTAAAAAAAGCAATCAGGTTAATGTGTTCTTAAAAGAAATATTTCAGACAAAACAAATAATTACAACACATAAGCTAATGCATGAAACACTCAGATGATAAAGGCGCTTATAAACAGATAAAGTACAACATCTAGACATTCCTGGCACGCTTGATCATGACGCTGCGGCTGTCCGTGTACTCATCGGTTACGGGAAGCAAACACGCCCTCATGTCCAAGATCTGTATGTACATGTCGTAGCATGCGTATGCGTCCTTGGCCGCGTAGGTTCTATAGGCTAGATTCAGAGGTACCTCCCACGTGTTTAGGTCGTCTTATTTCATGTTGGCGTATCAGGGGTCGATGATGGTCTCAGCAAGGTCAACCACGGAGTCCTTCTCCTGCCCGTTGCTGATGATCTTGTATTGCTTCTGGATGTCGACAAGCTTGTTGCACCAGATGGCCGAATCGTCGCGTTCTTCCTTCTCTCCACCGCAGTGAAGGTGCAGTCGGCTCTACCGATGAAACGGGCGAATGCTCTAGAACCTGGTGCAACCATAGGACTGAGGCGAGCAGAGCTTCATCGAGTCCGTATCGTTGGTGTACATCACATTCAACTTGGTGCAGCCATAGGACTGAACGGCGAACTCAAAGGGGAACTCCTTGCTGAAGTCCATATCCAGCAGGCTCACCCCTCGGATCACCATCGGAGTCTCTTCGAGTGAACGAGTGTGTAGGTGGCGACATCAGTTCGTCTTTAGCTCTTGGGGAACTAGATTCAACAGTAAGCTGAGTGTGTACATGCGACAACAGTTAATACCCCTCACTCGTCCGCTGCACGCCCAGCAGAAGATGCACCCTCGGCGCAGTCAAACGCCTCCATTAAGAAACCTACTCCGGCCACACGTCGGTTCACGAGCGGTCTGTATTGGTACTGTAATAACACGAGTTAGTGGTCACTTTACTTAAATTTAATTAGCTTTAATAGAAATTTATACTTAAAACAAGCAATGCATTGGCTCGTTCTATCAGTGCCACAGGATCAACATGCACAACAATTAGAATTATTATTCTCAGGACGCACACGATCAATACATTTATCGCACTTTCACAAAGATAATACTACCAAGTTTGAACTGTTTGTTATGGTTGTTTTCCTCTGCATCATCATGCCGTGTTTCCCAGCTTGCAAGATTCAGAACCAACAAATAAGATCCAAATAATAAGTACAACAAAGATGCCTACACATCTCATTGATTCCCAGCTTGCAAGATTCAGAACCAACAAATAAGATCCAAATAATAAGTACAACAAAGATGCCTACACATCTCATTGATTCCCAGCTTGCAAGATTCAGAACCAACAAATAAGATTCAAATAATAAGTACAACAAAGATTCCTACACATCTCATTGATTCCCAACTTGCAAGATTCAGAACCAACCCATTAGAGCCTTTTGATAAAGTGAATATCGAGATTAAATCCATCTTGGCTAGCCATGTCATACAAACAAAGAACTTGGCGAATGCTCTTGACCATAACAACATCTATAGTTGAGTATTCCTGTTTGCACATCACAAACAAGGAGACAGGAGAGCATGATTTCACTTTAATAGCGGCCTCCTTGAACTCAACCTGCAGCTCCACTAGGATGAGGTCTGCCTGGAGTTCCATGATTCAATTCATGCGCCTTTTTCTGCAGTTCACCTGAAATGAAGCAAAGATTGCATCATTCAGCTAGCAAGAAGTACTTGCTCTTGTGAGCTGGCAGGTTCTTCTTTAGTAGTTGCACTAAAATTGAGGAACATTAAGGTTGGCTGTCCGGCTCATGTAATGTGCAACTATAATTTTCTTATCCTTTTGTGCAGTTCCACTAAAATAAAGTGCCATTGTGGTGACAGTGACGGCTCCATCTTGCAAAGGCTAATAAATGTTGCAAGAGATTACCAGCAGAACTTGACGAAGATTTTGGAAACTCCAATCACCTTTTGTGCAGTTCCACCAAAATTGAGAGATGTTGCCCACATGACATTTTAGTTAAACTGCACAAGACACTCATTCCAAAAAAAAGTGTTTTGTGCAGTTCACCAAAAGGTCACAATAGCAACAAGGTGAAATGGATATCCCTATCTACACAAAAAGATAGAAAGTAAACAGTTGCTGGTCAATAAGAATATACGAAACATATACAAAAGGAAAAGAAGCATCTTAATTATGTTCATGGCAATCATGCACGGATAATAGAAATTTTAAAACATTAGCAATGCTTCATGTTACTAGAAGCATTATGATCAACAATGAGATTCCTCAAATATGGGATTACTTTAATGGTGGCATTGCTTGTTTACCAGACACAGTAAATCAACAACAGCTAAAGAGTTGGTTTAAGGGCATGGGACCATGGGGACACCAGGACACTCAACAGCATAAAGGAGCAACTTACCTATCATATTAGGGAAAACAACAGGAGTGCCATTTGTAACATAGTTTAATTGCATCTTATCACTGGAGGCATTAGATTAACAATAACACTGGTTAGACATGTCCCTAAGGTAATAGTGTGATCGCTTCATTTTACATCAGCCCTTACATTAACAGCAACAAAAGGTTGGTATAAGGACATGCGACAGTGGATGCATTGGCACAATGTACCTACAAGGAGGCATCAAGTGGTGATGCCGAGTTTGTTCATGCTATGTGAGGGCAACAACCCTAATCTTGGAGACCTTGTACTATGTGAGGGTAGAAAATCTAATCCTGGAGACCTTTTACTATGTGAGGGCAGCAAATCTAATCCTGGAGACCTTTTACTATGTGAGGGCAGCAAATCTAATCCTGGAGACCTTTTAATATGTGAGGGCAACAAATCTAATCCTGAGACCTTTTACTATGTGAGGGCGGCAAATCTAATCCTGAGACCTTTTACTATGTGAGGGCAGCAAATCTAATCCTAGAGACCTTTTACTATGTGATGGCAGCAAATCTAATCCTAGACATACTCTGTTGACTTGTCCACCAGCCGCCACTTTCTATCCTTTTTTCAACCAATAATAGATATGTTCCTTATCCAGTTTGTACTGCGTTTTCCCATTATTTCCATTTTCAACCAAGAGACCGGTTGGGTATCCGGTCTCTACTACTTTCACCATATTATTTCCTCTTTGAATCAAGTCCTAGATTCATGCTACAACTTTCCCTCCTTTCTTCATTGTTTGAACAAAGCCCTGGATTCGAATGCATGAAGTAGCTTTACCTCTAATAATACTAAAAACTTAGGTGGCTTTGGAAGAGCTGATGGGAGTAGAAAAAGATGCACATGTAGACACGTAGGGAGCTGGGGCAGTAGAGCAAGGGCCCTTTCGAAGAACTTATACCTGAGGGTCGCCAGGATGTCGGCGATGGCAGGTCGGATCCGCAGATAATACGGCAGGGAGGAAGAAGGGTCGGAGGATGTCCTGAGCCGGCGCTGTGTTGGAGAGAACGGCACGGGCAGAGGATCGGGCCCCTCCAGCAGTTGTGGGTTTCTTCCCTTGGCGGCGATGACCGCGTGAATGATGCACCTTTTAGTCCTCTACACACACCGGCTGAAGGGATCCGGCCGGATCTATGACCAGCGGTGAGCAGAGAGAAAATGTCGCTACTGTTGTCTTGCTTATATCTGGAGAGGATGAGAGAATGAAGAGAGCAACCCTAGTAAAGCAAGCGCTCAGGCCCCTGCGTCCATATATAGTGGACTGATTATCTTTTTTATCTCCACAACAAGCGTTTCAATTTGTGTACGTGTCATTAAAGAAAAGAAACTCTCTATTTAAGGTGACTATTGTACGACTCCTACTTACTACTAGTAGTACTACAGTATTGTTCACTTGTGCTCCCCGCCCCTCCATTCATTGAACAACCCCAGGGGTGAATAAACATACAGTAAGTACTATATTTATATAGAACGAACAAGCTCGAACTATTTCCGCGTAGTTAAAAGTTGAGGGCGGGGCTTTTCCGGGCAGTACGCGCGACAGTTTTCGGGTAGGCGGTTTGACAGAGAGGCGAGGAGGGTGAGCGAGTGGCGCATTCTCAAACATACTGCTGGAAAGGTCGGGTTATGCGGTTTGACGGCGCATTACTGCTGGAAAGACTTGTGATATGACCACTCACTATAGTCATGAATTACTGGCGCTCCGACCGGGGTGATGCCCCCCTTCCGTTCCACGCTCTTATCTGGTGCATGACACGTCGACCCGGATGCTGGCTCTCCCAGATGTCGGAGTAGTAAGAAGGAGCAAAGAATGATGCGGTATATACTAGTACTACTACTACTCAGGTCGGAGGAGTGCGAACCACGACAGCCCAGTGAACCAGTAGTGCAAACCACGGCAGCCCAGTGAACCAGCAGTGCGAACCGCGGTAGCCCAGTGAACCATCAGTAGAAAACAATGTGGTGATATGGCCATAAAAACAATGTGCTACGGTCCACACTGTAGCATGTACAGTAACACTCCTCTTTGTTTGGATCCCTGAGTTAGAGCTAGTTTGGGTTGAAATAGCCTCAAATTATCGAAACAAGAGGGGTTAGTTTGAGCTAGTTTGCTCTGACCCAGCTAAAAAAAACTAGCCCGGTGGAGAGGTTCTAATTGGGTTATTTATCCTCGGGCCCAATAAAATAGAACTAAAAAAATCTCCCCTGCCCACACCAGATCGCTGCCCCTCCTCTCGCACGACTCCTCTCTGTTCCCCATAGGGCCGCCCGCCCAAGCGCCGCTCGCCCTCTCTCTCCTCCAGCCACCCTCTCCTTCCAGCCTCCACCACCCTACTCCGACCGCCCTCTCCCTCCAGCCTTTGAAGGTCGCCCTGCTCCCCCTTCACCAGTCGTTTTTCTTCCTCTATCATGCGCGGCGGCGGCACATCTACTAGGGAGGTCGCGAGAGGGGTGAGTTTGTTCATTCCTTCTCTGTCTCACGACCATATAATTGATCTTGCTTGCTCTAGCGCTAATTCTGATTTGGAAAAGTAGATCCTGATCAAACTTGGTATAGATTTGTGGTGCACGCATGGAATTGTTTGATGTTGCTGGAGGAGGTAATAAATATTTCTAGAGGCCGAAAGATTCAGTTCACCTTTCTAGGTATTTCAATTTCAAGCTTGCATTATTTCTAGAGGCCCAAAGATTCAGTTCACCTTTCTAGGTATTTCAGTTTCAGGCTTGCATTATTTCTAGAGGCCCAAAGATTCAGTTCACCTTTCTAGGTATTTCAATTTCAGGCTTGCATTATTTCTAGAGGCCCAAAGATTCAGTTCACCTTTCTAGGTATTTCAGTTTCAGGCTTGCATTATTTCTAGAGGCCCAAAGATTCAGTTCACCTTTCTAGGTATTTCAATTTCAGGCTTGCATTATTTCTAGAGGCCCAAAGATTAAGTTCCCAGTCGGCGGCAAGCGGCCCTGCTACCCATGTTGGTGTCGACCTCAACTCGCAAGCACCGGCATTGGAGGGGTTCCAGGGGCTTGGGCTCTACAGAGCCTTCCTCCAGAGCGATGATGGCAAGCTCCTCCCTCGGTGCGTGAGGGGCTCAGGGCTCCCTCCCTATCATGAATGACTTCTGTGATGAGTTAGCTCATGCTTTGTTTCATGAAGTGTTTTTTTATTTTGTGAAGATTGATTGACGACTTGTATGTTTAAGTGAGATATCTCATTTGTATGGACAAAGTAAAAATTATCATGTTTTCATGCTTGATTTGTATAGATGGTTCGTTTATGTCAATTGTGAGCGGGAGGAGGCCACAGAAGAGCCGGCCACACCAAATCCGGCAGGAAATGGGGTCCAAAGTAGTCAAATGATTGAGAAAGAGCATTTATGGTCAATCTAACCCTGCCATCCATACGCCTCTTTGGTTTAGAGTTAGTTTAGGGTTAGAATCTAACTCTAACCTCTAACTGAGTTAGAGTTCTCCTCGTCTCGGTTCATCGCCACCATACTTTCCCCATTCCCGTGTTTTCAGTATCGTGCGAATCAAAGAGGCCCTTTTTTGCGGGAAAAATCAAAGAGGCCCTTAGACTGGTTTAGGTTCAGTCATTTTTTATAAACGTGTTATGTCCAAAATTTAATGAACGTGCTCCGGTTTCCACGAAAATAATCCGATTTCATGTAGTAATTCATTCATTTATTTATTCTTCTGCGGGGGGTTTGCATGTAATTCGTGAGATCTGAAATGTAAAGTACCCCGACATATGCTCCGAGTCATGCATGCACTATGATCCAGATGCTCTATGTCCCACATGTCGGCGAATGGGAGCACGTGGAAATAGCCTAGGAGTACATATATGAGGATAAATGCGTGAAAAATATGTATAGTGAAGCGTAGCCACAGTTCGAAAAGGAGACCTAAAGTGATGACAGCTATAGGTCGCACGCACCCAACTAGTGGTACTAGACATACGACTAATTTTTCCCTCAAAAAAAAAAGAGGCACGAGTGCTCAGTACTCCTATTCCATAAACACGAGTCCATCTGAGAACAGCGTCCGTGCTACAACTAGCTCTCCTCCCTCATTTCTCTCTTCTAATTCTAAACTCGTCCGACGCCCGGTGGGTGGGGTGGGTTTTCTCAACTACGGCCCCACCTCACAGTGAAAACGTTATGACTGGAATAAAAATGCCATATACTCCCTCCGTTCCTAAATATAAGCCTTTTCAGATACTATTTCAAATGGAATACAACATACAGATGTATGTTGACATAGTTTAGAGTGTAGATTCACTCATTTTGCTCCGTATGTAGTAGTCACTTGCTGGAATCTTTAGAAAGACTTATATTTGGGAATGGAGGGAGTACTATACTAATAAAACATTAAGGCCACAAGGCGATGCAGTGCGGGTTATAGGAGGCAAGAAGAAGAGATGCATCCATCGATGATGTCCACCTCCTCGACTCAAGGCGCCGGCCCACCGAACGACTCCTAAGTAGCAGCGGCTTTCGTGGCTAGGTCAACGTGCTTCTGAACAATGGCGTCCAAATATTCCAGTCGTTAGAAGAAGGCCAACGTCTTTCTGTCCTCGCTTGCCTTGTAGTGGCCTATGTAGACGATTTCCTCGTAGACGTGGATGTGCAGGTCAACGGTTTCTTGCATGGCGAGGCGCTGCGCGGTGAGCGCGGCCTCGAGGTGCACATTCTTTGTCGCGACCTCCGGCACCTGCAGGGCCACTAGGGCTTGAAAGAGTTCGTCACCATGGAGGCCGATGAGGGTGGCAGGCAATGAGGAGCCTGGGCGCGTGGGCTGGAGCAGTACGGCAAGGTCGTCCGCACGCTTCTTGAAGGCGGTGAACTTGAGGATGGAGTTGACCATCATGTCGTCCATGCGAGAGGCGAAGCCAGCATCGGCGAGTGCTACGATGCCTGCGGTCACCAGCACCATCTGGAAACACTGCGTGGTGCGGGGCCGTAGGCCGGCGCCTTGGATGATTTGGCACAGCCGGCTGCCGGTCGCGTCCATCGCCTCCATAGGTGCTTGTGGCTTCTGGTCACTTGGTCTTGGATTGGAGTGAGCAGTGTTGCACAGAGACTTGGGAGTAGATGGATTGGAGTGGTGGGGCGCCTTTATTATATGAGAGTCCAAACTCTGTTGCATTTACATCGTGCTGGCTCTATTCTGCTTCTCCAATTAATTCCCTCTGCATGTAATTGAGGATGCATCATTGACCGTTCAACGTCTCGGGAACCGCTACCCTCTCCCTCCTTGGCATTCAAGCACCTATGGACCCGTCGACGACGATCTGCCTATGGTGACTTTGTAAATTTCAAGATGATAGTGCCGTGCGTGTGTGCGTTCATAGGGGTGAGTGTATGCGCGTGTATATGAGCGTTTGCGTCTATACTATGTCAAAAAACGTAAATGCGTGTCAAAAAGAGACTAGTCAGTATACTCAATATTATGCACCTCGGAGAGGAAAACGATACATATTTATTTACGGTGCAGATTCACTCATTTTGCTCCATATGTACTCCGTCTCGGTGTAGTCTAGTCACTTGTTGAAATCACTAGAAGGGCAAATACTCCTTTCTGGTTTATAGGGCTATACTAGCAAGTAGTTGTACGTACTAGTATAATAGTGGACTCACATAGCAATTTTGTCTCATGCAAGAGCCTGGCTATATATGCGTGCTCCAATGTTCGCAACTGCAACGTTCGGTTTGCGCTTGGCTCTTCGCCTCTTCGAGAAGACGAACAATGATGTTACTACTACTGCTTCTACAGTGTCGAATCCACCGCTGCATGTCCGTCCACCGCGAGCGGGACGGATAGCTTGTTGTACAAGTACTACTAAGCAAAATCCTGTCCTCGTTTATGAGAAACCGCGCGCATGGGCGAGGGAGAATGTCACGCCCAATATGCGATACTATCCTAAAGAGACTCGAAGGTCCTACCAAGGATAGAACCGCATATTGATACACTTTTGCAAGCTGGATATCATTACATCAACATTACATAATAGATGGGGATACATACAAAAGACATACAATGCCTCACGAATACAACATCATCTTACATAAGAGCACCATCCGACTACGGATGAAACACAAACAGAAACTCAAACAACATCCACCCTGCTAGCCCAGGCTGCCGACCTGGAACCTATCCCCTGATCGAAGAAGGAGAAGACGAACTCCCAAAACAAGCAAACATCACTCTCGCGTGATGATCATCGCATAACCTGTACCTGCAACTATTGTTGTAGTAATCTGTGAGCCATGAGGACTCAGCAATCCCATTACCATGGGTATTAAGACTAGCAAACCTTAATGGGAAAGGAATGGGTAAAGTGGTGAGGTTGCAGCAGCGACTAAGCATATATGGTGGCTAACATACGCAAATGAGAGTGAGAAGAGAAGCAAACGGAACGGTTGTGAAGCTAGCAATGATGAAGAGGTGATCCTGGACTCTTACTTACGTCAAACATAACCCAAAAACCGTGTTCACTTCCCGGACTCCGCCGAAAAGAGACCATCACGGCTACACATGCGGTTGATGCGTTTTAATTTGGATCTAGTGTCAAGTTATCTTCAACAGGACATTAACAAATTCCCATCTGCCACATAACCGCGGGCACGGCTCTCGAAAGTTTATACCCTGCAGGGGTGTCCCAACTTAGCCCATGATAAGCTCTCGCGATCAACGAAGGATATTCCTTCTCCCAGGAAGACCCGATTAGTCTTGGAATCCCGGTTACAAGACATTTCAACAACGGCAAAATAAGACCAGCAAAACCACCTGATGTGTCGACAATCCCGATAGGAGTCGCACGTATCTCGTTCTCAGGACACACCAGATAAGCGAAGCGTACATGTACCGACGTAACCCAAGTTGCCAAGGGATGGTCCCGCACGGTGCTCTAGTTTGGACCAACACTTAGACAAGCATTGGCCCGGGGGGCTAAAGTAAGATGACCCTCGGGTTAATTACTCCCAAGGGAAAGGTATATGTGGTAGGCAAATGGTAAAACCAATGTTGGGCCTTGCTGGAGGAGTTTTATTCAAGGCAAACTGTCAAGGGGGTCCCATAAATCACCCAACCGCGTTAGGGACGCAAAATCCGGGAACATAATACCAATATGATGGAAACTAGGGCGGCAAGAGTGGAACAAAACACCAGGCATAAGGCTGAGCCTTCCACCCTTTACCAAGTATATAGATGCATTAATAATATAAGAGATATTGTGATATCCCAACGTAAACATAATCCAACATGGAGCAATCTTCATCTTCACCTGCAACTAGCAACGCTATAAGAGGGGCTAAGCAAAAGCGGTAACATAGCCAATCAATGGTTTGCTAGGAAGGGTGAAAAGATTAGAGGCTGGCATGGCAAATTGGGAGGCTTGAAGAACAAGGGATAGGTAGCGCAGCATAGCGATAGAACGAAGCAACTAGAATAGCAATGATAGTAATGAGATCCAAGGTGATGGTCATGTTGCCTTAAATCCCGCAAGGAAGAATAAAGAGTCCATGAAGAAGATGAAGCCATGAAGATGAACCAAGCGTAGACGAACAAATCCTCATGATCGCAATGAAACGGGAACTATCGAGAAGAAGCACACAACATGGTAAACACACCACATATATACATGACATGATGCTCAACCAAGTATGATGCAAGACAAAACTACATGAAGCTACTCATGGCAAGAGATGATGCATACAAGAACAACACATCAAAGCAAGGTTAAATGAGGCCGGAAACAACATATAACAATTCCGGTAAGTCCTCATATGCAAATTTTGAAATTGGTCCAGATCTTAATAAACCTTATGTTCAAGTTGTTAAACAGCAAGTTAAGATGCACCAAGATGATCTACACGAGATTCTAGTCAAGTTACATATAAAGTTCATTTAATTCGGAGCTACGGCCTAGAAGATATGAGCAAAACAAGTTAAACATGGCAGTGATGCAAAATGCATTCAAACAACAAGCACACACCTCAAAACATGGATGCAACAAGGTAACATGAAACTACATGCAAAACTAAGCAAGTTTTATATAGAGCACACTCAAAACGGAGCAACGGTTCAACACATACCCACCATACAAGGTTAAAGGGTATGCTGTCCAAAACAACAACTAGGCATATTGCAAGCACCAAAACAACATGCTACAGTACCATAATATGAAAACAAAAGCCATGGACATGATGTACAGGTAATGCATGACAAAACATGAACACTGAGCTATCTCCAGAAATCACTAGAACATGCTCAAAATGTCATGGCAAGATTGCAAATAATAACAGTTTACAGACTTAACAGAAATAACATCAGGTTGCAATGTTTAGAGCTATAAAACAACATGTTACAGGAACTTAACATGGCAAACAAAGGCATGGCATGTTAATACTAAAGACAAAGAACAAAACTCCCTTACCAAACTAAATCCAAAGATCAACAGAACAGATGGTAGCTTCCATGCAAACATGGCAAATGATATGACAGATTCAGACATGGCAGGAACAACAATAAGTAGGCATGTTGGTGAGCTTGTACCACTCACCACACAGCAATACATGGCAGGACAAGGTGACCAACAGTAATATGACATATTTATGAAGCTAAGCATGGCAAGAGCAAGTTCATAGGGTTCATGGATCACTAGCAAAGCTCATGGAAAAACTGAACTTAAAGTTAACAGGCTGATAGCAACATTATTTAGCAACTTTGGAGCAAGATTACAATAAGATATAGAAGGCTATAAATGCAACCGGGGGCATGGATGGATAGAGCATGACTTGTATAACAAAACATCCTTAGTGAACATCTCTAGATTATGCATAGAATGACTTGTAGCAGCAGGTTTACATAGCATTATGATATAGCAGATTCAGACTAGCAAAACAGTAACAGCAAGTACCCTACTTCACGAGCTCAATGCACTCACTACGAGACTCACAAAAATATATGGATGGCACCACTACAAAGACGGCATGATGTATCTCAAAACTCATGTAGACATCAAGCTCATAGGATGCACACACAAAATGCAATGAAAAAGATAAATCACCAAGTTCTGTTAATAGGCGGCAGTTAACATCTTATAGCACTCTTGCAACGATGATTCGGGCATCAAGATGGACTCAAAGAAACATGGCACAAAGGAACAAACTTGAGAGCATCTCCTGATGAACATTTCGATATATCATATGCATGAAACGGAGCAGGACACACAAAGTTATGATATAATGAATAGTGCTCCAGAATGTATGATTTTAGGGACTAGGCAGATTTTATAAAAAAACAGAGCAAGCGCAAGATTACTAAACGACGCCTAGGCGAGGCTTAGCCGGGGAGGCTCACTAGCGGGCTGCTGGGCCGGAGGGGAAGGGGAGGCTGGGTCGTGGCCCATGTGGCTGACGAGGGAGGAGGCTCAGCAAGGGCGAGCGAGCGGGAGAGGCGCGGATCGGGGCTCCTCCCGATCCCGCACGGCAGCGGCGATGACGAACGGAGGGTGGCCGGTGATGGGCAGAGGCGGATCCCGGCGAGGGGTCACCGGATCCGGCGGCGGGTGCGAAGGGCGATGCGGCGAGGTCGTCGGGGCAGGTGGCGCCAGCGCGGAGGACGATGGCGGAGGTGCGGGAGAGCGGCGCCGGCGGGCGGCTCCGGCCAAGGCGACGGGGTCGGGCGCAGGTCCGGCAAGCGGCGTCGAGGGGG